>NW_017670767.1:223900-320828 GCF_001879085.1 Nicotiana attenuata | reverse complement strand
GGGGTCGGGGGGGAAGGCACCAGAAGAAAACAACAAGAAAGCATCTCTTGCTCAGCTTATCTTTCTATCAACATGCGATGAGAGATAAAACACGACTGAGCATGAACAAGTCAAGAAAAAACATGAGTAAAAGCCTACCAGTTGAAATGTAAAAACAAACTAAAAAGAAAGGACACAAGGTAAGAAATATAAATAAAAAGCAAACCACATCTACTTGTGAATTCGTCAAAGATCAACAAATGGGTAAGATATTTATCAAAATGGATACTTAAGATGAGGTGCACTATATCAAAGTGATAGTAATGTTTGCAAAAGCTAATTTTTGTGGGCAGAGGAATACAACACATAAGATAAGAAATAAATGAAAATACAGGTTAAGCAACGTTTCATTAATTGATACTACAGAATATGAGTTTTTGTCAGGAGAACTCCTACTGAAGCCCTGTTTTCACATACCTCAACTCGCCTGTACAAGAGATCAAGACTTCGAACTGCATCCTTCTCATCCTGGAAAGCGCAACAAAGATATCTTACATGTATTAGATCGTTCTTTTGGCCCTTTTCCTAAAGTGTTCGGGGAGGGGGCCAACGGAGCTACCACATTGGACTTACTATACAGGCACAGAACTTAGAGGGTGCATATTCTTCTAAAACACCAAAGAACAAAAAAGACGGTTATTCCCATTGCCGCACTGCCTATGCAACAGTACATACTAAGCTAAGATTGCACACTGCATATGAAGAACTTTAAACACACCAAGATGGAAACCAAAGAATTGTCAATGAACAAAACCTAATAGGAAAATTGCATGAAATATCATGCATGTTGCACTTCATCATTAATCATTACAGTAAGTCCTCTAAATTTTCTCATTTAAACAAGAGCCATTTTATTCGGGGAAAACCCTGTCTAGATTCAGATCCAAATTTGCCACGGCATAAGTGTGCTAAATTCTGAAGCAGACACAGCTTTCCCCTTTGGTAATTGAAACCAAAAATCTTAGCTCATGAACTAAAGAATATGCTAAGGTGAATGTGACTCTTATACTGATGAGTGATGCCCAAAAGGCAAATCCGCCGCACAAACAAGGAAAAGAAAAAGAAATAGGTAAGGGTCATTGAGTAGTCATAGAAAGAAAAGATAAGCAGTAAAATACTTACATCACGCCGAGCAAGATCAAGCCGATTCCATATGATCAATAGAACAAGTTCATCGAGTTCACCTTTTTCTGCAGCTTCCTCAATTTTCTGCACATAAGAATCAAAACAAGAAACAATGTCCAATAAGAAAGCTATTGCAACATTGGAATTTAGAAAGGAAAAAAAGTGTCTCTAGGTCTCGTCTAGTTGTAAAAGCACAATGATGTGTGTTTTAGGCGCATCCACAAGAGCCTGGTATTTAAGTGGAGAAGGGTAGAGGGGCAGGCCCATTATCCACCAGATTCCGAGCAGTTCAAAAATGATTAAGGCATGGTAAACTAGAATAGTTCTATTGCAGGATCAAACCAAACGAACAAGATAAGGGAGCTGCAGGAAATTATAATCATGAATAAGCATCAGGTAAATCTGGCCCACAGAAAACAAAAAGGATACTGTTACTTTTTCACTTATGTGAGGAAGTAACCGCTGAACGTCCTAAGGTAAGATCAAGCCTTGGTCGTGACAACTGGCACTTGTTACGTCAACCCGTATGCTAACCTCACATATGATTGGATTCAAAGTGCTCACTTAAGCTAATTTGACCGTCAACATGACAATATTTTGGGATTCTTCCCGACGGGTGAAAAGAACATATAAGACCTTCAATTAACAAGAAGATGGTCATGTAATCTATGTCACATCCAAGTAGTTACTATAATAGATAGATAGATAGAGAGATAGATTTTCTAAGCAAGAAGAGTTTTTAAAGGCTAAATTAATAAAACGATAGATCACCATAACCAGTCAGGAAATGAAGTCCCTTAAGAGAAAGAAGGGTTGTTGGGATTAGTTCTGCAACCTACAGAAAGAGAAAAGAAAGAAATCTACAAATCCAAAAATAAACTTTTTTTTTTTTTTTGATGACCGAGAAATCTGTCTGGGGCCGATACTTTGGACCAACCGCAGCCTTCGAAACTCGGTGGATAATGGGCCCGCCCCTCTACCCTTCTCCACTTAAATACCAGGCTTTGCTTTGCATGTGTGGGGGCTTGAACCTGTGACCTAAGACACAAATCCACCACCCTTTGCCACTTGAGCTAGGCCCTGGGGGCCAAATCCAAAAATAAACTCTTCGATTAGTTTTCTCAAGGTCACATAAATCAACAAGATCAATGACTTAATTGAACATCTTTGAATTAGCAACTGACAAGAGGAATTATATCCTTGAGAAACGATGATTTCTGCTTCTAACTCTCTTGAAGGGGACATGAGGTAACAGAGGGTAGAAAAGGGTAAAAGGATATCCATTTGCTACTAAATTTCTTCTTTAAGACATTGTAGGACTAAAGGGAATAATTTATTCTTGTTTTAAAGAGTAAAAAAAGGAAAAAGAAAGAGACAGCATTTAGTAGTTTTCTTGTTTGTATTTACACCAGCTCCATAACAACTTTGACATTGTTAAGATTCCCCTTGGCTGGGTAAGTAAGTGGAATACTTACCAAGGTATGATGTTATATTCTCACAAAGGTTGTAACTCTAATCTTCTTTTTTTCTCTTTTTCTTTTTTTATAAAGGTGGCGTCCGGCCAGCACACCTTGACAAATTCTATGAGATACCTGCTACCTCCCACCAATAACAGGTATTGGGTAGCTCTGTCCACCAAGGCTTTGACAGATGAAAAGAAATCAAGTAGTGTTTTTGCCTCCGCTAGGGTTTAAACCTGAGACTGCATGGTTCTCAACCCACTTCATTGACCACTAGGCCACATCCTTGGGTGCAATTGTAACTCTAATCTTCTAAAAACAAATATAATAGTATCACATGGAAAGCCCCATACACCTCGAGTATTTTATCTATATACAAACCACAAAAAGATAAGAGTACACATTAGCAATGAAAGTAGTTCACCTCTTCCACTTCTTCAGCTGACCTAATGAAGCTGGCAACCAATTTCTTGGCCTTTAGAAGCTCTTCTTCTGGATAATCTTTCAAGCGCAATCCAATTTCACGATATTCATCAACCTTTTTTTCCTCTTCCTCATCCTCCTGTTGACGTAGTCTATGCAATTCCTTAGTCTTTTCCCTTTGCCGAGCTTGCCATTCCTAACCAGCGTAAGGTTAGCACCAACTTTCAAAAGATTATATAACATTATACTTTCCTTTTCCTCTACTTTTGCTTGTATATTACTCCCTCAGTCATATTTTATATACTACACTTTATTAAGGAGTCAGACAGCCTTTTCAAAACATTTTTTACAATTTTAATTGTAACATACTGTGAATCATAATATTTTTCATGCACTTCTGCTTTCCAATTATATAAATTTTACTTTAAAAATCTTAAGAAATCGTGTCGGAATTCACACTGAAAATTGGAAGCTTTGACCCCCATAACCCCATATTCTTTTTTTCCCTGATGGATAGAATATTATCTTTCTCTTGTTACCCTTTTCAAGAACTAAACTGGAAACTAGTAATCAAATCAAACTATATAGTCCATTGGTCAGATGGAAGAATATACTAAAACATCAAGTAGAAACAGAAGAAAAAAAAAAAGACCCAGAAACAAGAATAGATGATAGGGGGAAAAAGAGCATACATCATCATAATATTCCTTTGGAAGGCCATACAGGTCCTGCTCCTCGATTCCTTTGCTTCTTCTTCTATGCAGTGCTAAAGATTGTAACTTTTTAGATGCTGCAATCTTATATAATAAGCTCCAAAAATGAACAGAAAAAAAAAAACACAGAGAATAGAATAGAAGCTGACCTCTGCTGAGTGAATATTTGATTTGAGTAAGTGATGGAGTTGTTGAGAAAGATGAAGCTGAAGAAGAGACACAAGGGATTGCAGTGCATGTTAGGGACAGAGCTATTGCCTCCATTTCTTGCTGGTTAATGGCTGTCCCTAAAACCCCGGATAAATCCCCTCTATTTTTTAGTTAAATCCCCTCTATTTTTATGCAGCCCTTAAATCGATTCCCTATTTTACCATTTTATGTTTTCTTAATTTCTCAATCTTCCTATATCTCGGGGACAAAATTAGTTGGTAATTCTGAGTGTAATAAACAAGAAGTACCTAATGAAATAATTGAGGTGTACCCAAGCTCACTTAAAAATCATATTAAAACAATTGACGGAGTGAAGAACTTTAATTGTTAAATATTTTAATTATATTATAACATGTTACTTACCATACTTATAAGGTGTTTCGATTTGAGTTGATTGACATTTGAAAAAAAGTAGGATTTGAAGTTGAAGTTTGAAAAGAGTATTTGGAAGTTGAAATATGTTTGGACATAAAAACATAGTTGAATTTTTATGAGCGGAAACTTGAAAAACTCCTAAAACCTGTTTTTCAAACATCAAATTCTATATTTGAAGTTGAGCCAAGTTGCTAAACAAACACTTACTTGAGATAAACATCAAATAATATTTCAGATATTTGTTATCTTACCTGTCTTTACTTACTATAGACAATTACTCCTTATTAAATTTTAATGGCATTATTGTGTAAGAAATTATTTTGTAAAAAGTTAAAATTTTGCTTCAGTATGAATCAAAAACCACAAGAAGCTACTGAGGGGGAGGTGCAGGCGTTTTAGCATTTAAGTTAGACTTGCTCTTCTTAATTTCCTTCTTTTGTTTGTTATCTCCTTGCTTCTCATTTACATTTGAACTTTTCTAAATTCAAACATTATAGTATGACAAAATTCTAAATACGAAATTTATTTTGTTTCGGGAGGTTGTTAATCCTTTTGTTGGTCAAATTATACTTTTGGTTTTGACCCAAATCATAATCGTTATAAAAATTGTGTGGGTAGCCACTTTTTAAAGTAGTATTTACTTTTTATCCAGTATTTTTAATGTTGAAAAAAAGTAGCCACTAATCTATTAAAATTAATATGAAAAGACAGTGTTACCCATTCCTTCCCAAACGGAAATACGCTTTTCTTCTCGTTGCTGAGAGTAGCAGAGTGGGAAACCCAAGATGACTTTACTACCATTAATGGAAGAATTTGAGTACTCTGCTTTGTGGGTATTGCAAAACTGACTTTTCCAAAACTTCCTTGACCAACAGCTTCACCACGAACCCAATCCATGAGATGAAATTTGGTATTATTTTAGGCTTTCGTTTAGGTAGAAGAATGTGAGAGAACAGAGTAGGCCGCAAGTCACAACGAACTCTGTTTTAACCCATGTTATTTATTTATATGTGATAGTTTTCCTATTTTTGTTTGGTTTTAGTTCCAAGTTTAAAAGTTAAGGACATCCTGAAGACTTGAACTTAGAATTACAAGTTCAAAATTTAAGGACATGTAGTCCTGAAGTCCTGAACTTAGAGTTCCAAGTTCAAAAGTTAAGGACATATAGTCCTGAAGTTAAGTTCAAAAGTTAAGGACATGTAGTCCTGAAGTCCTAAACTTAGAGTTCCAAGTTCAAAAGTTAGGACATGTAGTCCTGAAGTTAAGTTCAAAAGTCATGAAGTCCTGAAGTTAAGTTCAAAAGTTAAGGACATGTAGTCCTAAAGTCCTGAACTTAGAGTTACAAGTTCAAAAGTTAAGGACATGTAGTCGTGAAGTCCTGAAGTTAAGTTCAAAAGTTAAGTCCTGAAGTTAAGTTCAAAAGTTAAGGACATGTAGTCCTGAAGTCCTGAAGTTAAGTTCAAAAGTTAAGGACATGTAGTCCTGAAGTCCTGAACTTAGAGTTACAAGTTCAAAAGTTAAGGACATGTAGTCCTGAAGTTAAGTTCAAAAGTTAAGGACATGTAGTCCTGAAGTCCTCAAGTTAAGTTCAAAAGTTAAGGACATGTAGTCCTAAACTTAGAGTTACAAGTTCAAAAGTTAAGGACATGTAGTTGTCACGACCCTAAAACCGACCCGGTCGTGATGCCGCCTATCGTGAAACTAGGCCAGCCGACACAATTCCCGAATTCATCCAGTATTCAATAAAAGTCATTTTTTAAGCCATTAATTAATCAATAATCTCATAATGTAAGTCTAAATAAATAGTGCGAAATAAATACACAAGCCCGACATCGGGGTGTCACAAGTCACGAGCATCTACTAAGATCTGAATACAACTAAGAGTCTAAAAAATGTACTAATACAGTCTAAGGAAGACAAGAGGGAGAAAAGCAGTGCCGTGAACGTCGGGCAGCTACCTTGCTAACTCCAATGACTCTGCCACTGAGCAATCAACACCCACTACCGGGTTTCAGAAATACCTGAATCTGCACACAAGGTGCAGGGAGTAATGTGAGTACGCCAACTCAGTAAGTAATAAAAGTAAATGAAAGCTGAGCAGTAAGAAAACACGTAAGCCACGTCATAACGCTACAACAAATACAGTACATTTCCAAAACAGTACAAAAATCATTTATTTCGTAAATCAAACTCAGTTTCAGTAAAAACCTTTTCCTTTTTAAAACATCTTCCAATAGTTTCAAACGAGTGATAAAAATAGTGAGTAAAAATGATAGAAACGTAAACAGCCCCTCGGGCAAAACATGTACCATAAACCGCCCCTCGGGCACAATATCAACAGAACCAGCCCCTCGGGCATAACATAAATCAAGAACCGCCCCTCGGGCAAAACATGGATTAAGAACAGCCCCTCGGGCAACAATATGAAACAACAGCAGCCCCTTGGGCTACACTACATCACTCACACTGAGTACCTGCGCTCACTGGGGGTGTACTGACTCCAGGAAGGGCCCCTTACAGCCCAAGCGCAATAACAAGCCATTTCGTGGCATAATCAAACAGGCTCTCGGCCTCATATCAATCACAAGACACCTCGTGGCATAATAAAACAAGCCCTCGGCCTCTCATATATCACAAATCAGTACCACATGCTGCGGCGCGCAGCCCGATCCCATGATATCCTCACAACACAGGCCCTCGGCCTCATTCAGTCAGATCTCACTCAAGCCCCTCGGGCTGACAGTAAAACAAGTACTCGGCTCAAAATCATTTATGAAATCAAAAGGAGTGAATAAAACCGAGTTATGAAAACAGTAAGAACATAGCATGACAGAGTGTAAACATTAAACCAAACCAGTGAGGTAAAATAGTATTAAAAGCCCCTAAGGGTCCAAACAATCGGCACAAGGACCAAACACGGCATTTAGCCCCAAACACAATAATATTTTCCAAAATATAACAATATCAAGTAATTTTCAAGTAAAATACGTGACTTAATAGTCGTACGGGATAGACCAAGTCACAATCCCCAACGGTGCACGATCCCACGCTCGTCATCTAGCGTGTGTGTCACCTCAAAGTAGAACAACGATGTGAAATCCGGGGTTTTAGACCCTCAGGACAACATTTACTATCATTACTTACCTCAATCCGGATGAAATTCTACTCCGCAATGCCCTCGCCGCTCGACTCGGCCTCCAAATGCTCTGAACTCNAAATGCTCTGAATCTAACCAAAATCAGTATATTATCATCAATATACGCTAAAGGAATGAATTCCCTATGAAAATTATCAAATTAGACAAAAAATCCCGAATTTGGCTCAAACCCGGCCCCCGGGCCCACGCTTCGAAATCCGGCGAAACTCACAAAATCCGACATCCCATTCAACCACGAGTCCAACCATACCAAAATTACTAAATTCCGATAACAATTCGGCCTCCAAATCTTCAAATCTTATTTTCAAATCCCTAGGTCCAAATCCCCAATTTACACCTCAAAAACATGTAATCTAGTCGGATTATTCGATGATAATTCAATATTATGGAGTAGAAATGATCACAAGTGACTTACCTCAAGATTTCCCATGATTTCTTGCTCAAAAATCGCCCCAAGCCGTGTTCTTTCACCAAAAAAACGTCAAAATGAGCTAAAAAAAAAAAGAACAACATTAATAAACCCGATTCTGGTCGCTAAAAGCCATTTCCGGTCGCTAAAAGTGGTCCAATCTGGCCGCTAAAGGTGCACACCAGATCTGATGCACCAGCAGTCTTTAATTTCACTAAAAAGTCTCTAACTCCATCATACGAACTCGGAATTCGATGATTCTTATTCTTGTGAGTCACAAATAATAATACGAACATAGTCCTTCAATCGAAACTCAATTTGGAGCTCATTTGCTCAGTGCGATACCCATTTCGCTCGTTAAACAATTAACTCACGATTCGCGTCAAAAATCCAATCGCGACTTGATGAAATTAGACCAAACTTTCCAGATCACTCCTATAATTCATTATCAAAATTCCAGAAGTCTCGAAATCAAATTTCGATCTCTATAACTAAAAATGGACCTTTGGATCATTACATGCTTATGCTCAAAATGCCAAAATCTTCCAAAAACTCTTCCAAAACTTATCCGAGCCTCATGGGACCCCAACCAAACATGTCAACACACCCCATAACATCATTCAAACTTGTTCCAACCTTCGGAACGCTCAAAACAACATCAAAACATCGAATCACCCTTGGATTCAAGCCTAAGAATTCCAAAACTTCCAAATTCCGAATCCGATCAAAAAAGTCTATCAAACCTCGTCCGAATGACCTGAAATTTTGCACACACGTCACAAATGACACAACGGGCCTACTACAATTTTCGGAATTCCATTCCGACCCCAATATAAAAATTTCCACTACCGATCGAAAAACGCCAAATTTTCAATTTCGCCAATTCGAGCCTAAATCTACCACGGACCTCCAAAATACATTCAGGACTCGCTCCCAAGTGCAAAATCACCTAACGGAGCTAACCAAATCATAGAAATCCAAATCTGAGATCGAATACTAAAAAGTCAAAACTTTGTCAAACCTTTCAAACTTAAAGCTTCAAACTGAGAATTGTTCTTCCAAATCTATTACGATTATCCTGAAAGCCAAAACCGACGATGTACATAGTCATAATACATCACACAGGGCTAGTCATGCCTGAGAACTGGCGAGCGAAGTGCAAAAGCTCAAAACGACCGGCCGGGTCGTTACAGTAGTCCTAAAGTTAAGTTCAAAAGTTAAGGACATGTAGTCGTGAAGTCCTGAAGTTAAGTTCAAAAGTTAAGGACATGTAGCCCTGAACTTAGAGTTACAAGTTCAAAAGTTAAGGACATATAGTCCTGAAGTCCTGAAGTTAAGTTCAAAAGTTAAGGACATGAGCAGAAGGGTATTTTCGTCCGGGCAGTTAAAATTTATTAAAGCAGTGGCTAAAGACTAAAGACATTTTAAACAGTGGCTTAAAAGTAAATACATGTGTTATTTGTGGCTAACCGTACACTTCCCCCTTAAATCCACTCCCTCAAGGAGAAGAGTAAAAATGGCGTGGGATAGCCACTACTTAAGGTGGTATTTATTTTTTATCCAGCAGTTCTAATGTAGAGCAAAGATAGCCACTACTCTATTAAAATTAATATGAAAAGATATTTTTACCCTTTTTTCCATAGAACCGGAGTCCCGATAATGGCAAGAAGCGCAAGACAATCACCATTACCGGCGACCACCGGAACAACAACAGCACAACCCTAAACAACTCATCGGAATCCTCAAATGTTACTCCATAAAATAAACAAATACTACGTATATGCTATGTGCCAATTTTCATGACAAATAATTGAATGCTTAACAGTTAGGCAACGTATCAATGCAACAACCTATAATGTTTTGATGGTGATAACAAGACATATAAAATGGTCTGCCTCCAAAAATCTGATCTCAAAACCGAGATGGGACACCCCCCCCCCCCCCCCCACAGAGGTCCCACATATTCTGCTAGTAAATTATAGGTGAAACTGAAACAGAAGAAGAAGAGCGTTTCATGGAAGCCAGGTACAGTGAATAACGAGTTCCTCAACAAGAAGAGCTCTAAGAAAATGTAGTCCTGAATTCCTAAAGTTAAGTTCAAATGTTAAGGACACAAGTTCTAAAGTTAAGGACAGGTAGTCCTTAACTTATAGTTACAAGTTCAAAAGTTAAGGACAGGCAGTCCTTAACTTACAGTTACAAGTTCAAAAGTTAAGGACAATAGGTCCTTAACTTTGATTTCCAAGTTCAAAAGTTAAGGACAGACAGTCCTTAACTTACAGTTACACGTTCAAAAGTTAAGGACAAGCAGTCCTTAACGTACAGTTACAAGTTCAAAAGTTAAGGACGCTTGGTCCTGAAGTTTGAGTTCCAAGTTCAAAAGTTAAGGACATATAGCCCTGAAGTCCTGAACTTAGAGTTACAAGTTCAAAAGTTAAGGACATGTAGTCCTGAACTTAGAGTTCCAAGTTCAAAAGTTAAGGACATGTAGTCCTGAAGTTAAGTACAAAAGTTAAGGACATGAGCAGAAGGGTATTTCGTCCGGGCAGTTAAAGTTTATTAAAGGAATGGCTAAAGACTAAAGACATTTTAAACGGTAGCTTAAAAGTAAATACATGTGTTATTAGTGGCCAACCGTGCACTTCCCCGGGAGAAGAGTAGATCGAACTAAATCAAGATTTTCCCATCTAGCCCAAAACTGAACTAGCATTATTGTCGGCCACGTTATCTTGGGTCTTGTACTAAATGAATTTTCTTGACAAAATAAGGCTTAGATTGGTCCAACTTTATTCCATTCTAATAAAAAGATTAACAGCTTAACACGAACTTCAGTGAAATATCGTAGACTCTGTATATCTGAGACAGATTGCCAACAAATACTCCCACATGTTACCAACAAAAGTAAAATAGCAGAGTCCAAAAAAGAATTCCTACTCATGAGCAGGAGGTTTCAATACTTTGGTTTCTATGCTCAGCTACATGGTATATGTACAAAATCAAAACTTGTACAAAAGCTAAAGCTCCTCTGATGATCTAAGAGGCAAGGGTACGGGCAAGTCTCTCGCTTGAGTACAAACTATTGTAGGAGTAACATTAACTGAACCCAACTCATCTAACAAAGTTGAAACCACTTTCTATAATCATTTCTGCAGCCGTGCCCATTGCGCCAACACCACTACTACCCAAAAGAGCCAACGCTAACTCCTCCTCATTCCACTGTTTCAAACCCGTACTTAGCCGCTTCAAAACATCTACATCCACCTCTAGCATCCAGCCTGGTGTGGATCCCACCATCAAGCTGACGAACCCTGAAACATAAGCTCTCCAGGTAGCTTTGTTGCAACCGAGGGATATTTTCCCATCCAGAGCACTGGCAAGGAACTCCAAGTGTCCCCCAAGAATAATTGATCGATGCTTGGATGCAGGTGATGATGAATCCACTCCCCATGCAAATGTTCCAGAGAGCACTGCAAAGTAAGCAAGGGCATAACCCCCCAGCATTGCAACTAGCCCTCCCGACATCCCACCACTGGGCTCCGACCCATGTGCTGATATGAACCAAGATGGCAAGGTTTCTTTAATCAATGATTGAACCAAAGCTACACCACCTGTGATCCAAACTAATGAAGCACCCAGTGAAGCTGCAAGCTTAACACGAGTCATTGCTGCAGCAAGAGAAACCTGACCATACCTCATACCATATTTACTTTTCTTTAGTTTCTCCAATTTCTCAGCAGGTAATCCACTACTTGCGATATCTCTGACAAAATGCATCAAAAGGGAGACGACTTCCTCGGTCATAAACATGGCATTTCGGACAGCTCTATGGACGCGCAAGTAGAGTATGCCAGGGGCAACAGGAGAGATGCCACCAGAAAAATGAGAGCCAAAACCATGACCAAGAAGTGCACCTACCCCGCCGTTGCTTGCGATAGAAGATGTAGTTAGACCTAGTGTAGCTGCAAAGCACATTCTAAGCAGTTGAACCACTGCATCGCTATTGTGGTGGAACACGGTCCGGGATGCAGAGAAAACAAGAAAGTCACTCCACCGCTTCACTTTTTGGGCCCATAGTGCAACCATGACAGGCATGCAGGGCCAAGGACAAGCTGTAGCCAAGTTACTCAAGGCTGGGCCCATCAGATTCAGAAAGCGGTCAGTTGATCTATCAAGTTTGTATGTAATGGTGAGGCTCACAAGGGCAGCCAGGGGCAAAGGAAGGGTAGCTGGAGAATTTCCACCTACAAACAGAAAAGCATAAGCTAGACATGCAGAAAGAGATGAGAACAGTTAAAACTCGAAACAGATGGACAATATATGTATGAAAGTTCAGGAGAGTATAGCAAAGTTTTTGAATCCATCAATGATAGAGACCGGTTTACATGCATCAATGATTGGGAGGTTAATCTTAGCACCAACAAGTTAGTTTAGCTGGCATAACTTGGTTCTCTAAAAGTACAGGGATCAAACCCTATTATCTCCGCCTCCCACATGTGATAGCAAGAGAGAGAGAGAGAGAGAGAGAGAGAGAGAGAGGGCATTTCCACCCTCCCATGGAGAAATTTTCACCAGAGATAACTGGTATATCCAGTAGGTGCCAAGCCAATAGGTATGGGGAAAAGATTGTACTTAAACGAGAAGCAGGAGGCAGGTTTCTTACGCCACACTTTAGGTCTTGAGAATGTAATCGCTTCAACTTAGATAAGTGCTTACCTACAGTGAGACTTGGGACATTCACACCTGTTGCAGCTAAAATTTTCTTTATCTGTTGCTCCACTGTTGCTAAATTTGCAGCTGGGCTTGGCCAGTCAGTTCCATTCATAGAAGCAAGCTTCCAGATACCCCGTGTCACTTCAGCTGAAAAGTAGCTTACCATTGTTGCCAAAGACGCTGGGAGAAAGTCTGCCAGATCCTTAAGACCTGAGATTGGGAAACTGCATCTGTCAAATACTAAAACATACAATTCATTGACTTAAACAGAGAACCCGCAAACTCACAAGTTAAGAAATACATGTTAGTTTCATTTTTCTTTCTTTTGTTTCCTCTGTTGAGTATGTGTGTCTTGGACAGGTAAAGGGGAGGTGGGTAGGATGGGATATGATATTATCTCCCATCAACACTTTATGCCTCCAGATGAAAGTGGAGGTTCTGACTATCCATTTTTATTTTGATGTAGAGTTACCATCGCAGCATTGCACAATATGTCTCTTATATCTGATAATTGGTCTTAAAAGCTACATCTCTCTCTCTGTCTCTCTGTCTTGAAAGTGTCCTTGCATGCTCGGCTGTCTAGTATATTAAACAAGTGCTCCTGAAGGCTAGACACTAAGTCAATGGCAATTGCAATTTATAACAAGTCCAGACCAGATTCTCTAACCTGTGGCTAGTTCACGAGGTGACAATCTACCATGAGCACATGCAGTGAGAGCAGCATCAAGCACAAAAGGAACAGCTTCCAGAATATCCCATGCAGGCAGCTTAAGGTGGAGAAATACATCTTCATTTCCAGGCCCGGATGAGCTACTGCTTCCAGAAGTAGTTGGTGCCAGAGACTGACCAGTTCTATTTATCTTTCTGAACATGAAGTTCAGCAGTGCTTCAACAATCTGGTGAACAGGAGTTCCAGGGAGAAGACCTGAGAGAGGTGAACCAATGCATGCTTGATGTTGCCTGTACCACAGTTTTAATTTTGGAAAAGAATCCATAAATATGGGTTCTCCAGATAATGGACTTGAAAGTCTAGACAGCCGCTTGATTTTGCTTTGATCTTTCTGCAAATCATCAGAGGATGCCAACTGGGAGTTGCGCACCAGCAAAAGGTATTCAGGAGTTAGACGGGATCCCACTGGAACAACATCCATAACATTCTCACGAGGCGGCTGATCAAACCTCCACAACTTCAGCAGAAGAGTAAATGCATTCGAGAAGATGGCATGTGAAGAAATTTCTTCAGACATTACAATCCATGTCACGTTGGGTGCACACGAACCAAAGGCCTCACAAATTGGCATCAATGCACCAGCAAGCTGTGGAACCTGGAAAATGCAACGCATAGACATTAGTACAAAAATAACAGCCTGGTTTTCTCCATCCCAATCTTATGACAGCTGCTAACTCTGGGTACTTTATTTCAGGCTTCAAGGGCCTCAAAGGTACATAAAAGATGGTACTTTATTTCAGGCTTCATTTGTGGCATGGCTAAAGTTTCCAATATTAGTACAGGCCCCTGATTGCATACAGATACATTTTTCCGAATTTATTTGTGATACCATCAAATTTTCATGAAGTGTACACAGAAGAATTTATTTCTGAACATTTGTCATCAGGTTTCAAGGTTGAGTGGCCATGCAACTGTAAGCTAGACTCCCTGCTTTTTAATGTGATTTTCAGCCACACAAGCAACATAGGTGACATTTAAAGTAAATTATAACAAGATAGGTGAAGCTGAAGTTCAACGTACCAATCCATGCAGAGAAAAAATCTGAACACAATCAATAGATGACACTCCGATGAGAAGAACATTCAGGAATCGAGCATAGCCAATCAAATGGCTTTCAGTTCCAGAATAATTAGCAGGAACAGGAGGCGAAAGCAACCTGGTGATGAACAAAACAGTATGTTCCTGCAAACATGCAGATGAAACACAGAGGAAATGAGTCTGTGGACATAGAAATGGCAATTTTGATAATGACTTAGAACCAACTTCTAATACAAGTACACTATCATCTAATTTCTTTGGCAGCTCAAATTAAAGTAATGTGCCCTAAATTACTGAAGCAGAGTATCTTAGGTAGTCTTCGAGGAAAAAAAATCACTCTTCCAAAGTGAGTCATTTTCCGTGTTGGCTTAAGGGGTGTTCCTTTCTTAACTACAGATTTATTCTCTTCCTTCTCGTCGTCCATCAATCTTCATTGTCACCACCTGCTAGGCTGCTACCGTTCCGCCTCTTGTTCTACAAGTCATACGAGCCGCCAACCAGCGGGTAGTGTCTTGCCTTCTCCCATCCTAGTTGCATACACACCAGATACATTCTTTTTCTTTTAGCCTGTTTGGCCAAGCTTCTTATGAGGTAAAAGTGCTTTTTTTGTCAAAAGTGCTCTCTTTTCTAAAATTAAGGCGTTTGGCCAAGCTTTTGGATGGAAAAAAGTGCTTTTAAGGAGAAGCAGGAGCAGTTTTTGAGAAGCAGGAAAAATAGCTTCTCTCCCAAAGCACTTTTTTGAAAAAAAAAAAATATACTTAGAAGCACTTTTTAAAAGCTTGGCCAAACACTAATTGCTACTCAAAAATATTTTTCAAACTAAGTAGCCAAACACAAACTGCTTCTCACCAAAAGTACTTTTTTGAAAAACACTTCTCAAAATAAGCTGATTTTAGAAGCTTGGCCAAACAGGCTATTAGTCTCACTTAACCAACTGCCAACCGTGGAAGGGGGAAACTAAGCCGTTTCTTCATCTCTTGATGTTAATGGGATTTAAAGATGGTGTCCAGGTGAGGCCCTCGAGGCTTTGGTCTAGTGGTAAGAGTGCAACGCGTGATGAGTGGATTAGAAGCATGCCAGAGGTCCGAACCCTGCTGCATACAGAAGTCTTGGCATTTAAGTCGAGAGGGGTACAGGGGCGGGCCCATTATCCATCAAGTTCCAAACCATGTGCCATTAGCCTTCGGGGATTTCTCAGCTATTAAAAAAAGATGGTCCAGCTGTATTCTCAACCTCCCTCTTTGATTTCATTTCTTCACATCTCTTATCCATGGATTGGGGATCTACTGCACATGCCAATGTTGGAGTTTCTCAGCCTTTGCACACTACTTGCTCTGTAATTGGTTATAGTTGTGGGTTTAGCTGTATATGTAAGCGGCATTGGGAAACTGTACTAACTACTAGGACATTGGAAATCTTCCTGTCTTAAACGGGTTCTTTGAAAAGGGGAAAAGGGGGAAAGAAAAAAACAAATATGTTTTTTTATAATGGACAAAAATAAATGTGTATAGAAAGAAAGTTTTCATAAATAATGTAGACTCTAAAGGTTTTGAACAAAGAGAGTTTTGAGGTTCAACTACCTAAAATAGTAAAATACACCTACTTTATCTAGAGAGAAAGGCAAGTATTACCTGTATATTCCAACCACGAGCAAGAGAGGCACCACAGAGAATAGTAGCAGCAGAAATCTTGTCATCATCCGAGCCATTGACGGCAATGTCATATATTTTCTCTATTTCTGCTAAACTTCCATCAAATCCATGAGCTTAATTTCAGTTCCATACCACTGTATAAATTTCGAAAAAGAAGATCTGATATACCTGGCTTCAGGAGAGAAAGGTTTTAACTGAAGACCAGGCAGTTGCTAGGAAAAATAAGGGAAGTTTTGATTGCACAACTGCATTTTCCAATTTTTGACTACTAACATGCCATATCCTCGGAGATATAGACTGATAAAACTGAAAGCCAAATTACTAACCCCTAAACCAGATCTATTGCCCAATTCACTGCACTTCTAAGAGATTTTTTTCTAGTAAAATAATCCAAAGTTAGAGCAATATGAGATTGACCCTTCAAGGGAATTTCTTTTCTAGTAGTTAATTCACCATAATTTTCTTTTCCATTATAGTTGGTTTGCCGTCCAATCTTCATCACTCCCTCTCTACCTTGTTCTTCATTAATATCTTCTTTCCACCTACTCAAAATTGGCATAAAAACTCATCTGCCTTCTGCCATTACAGCCCATTGAAATTCCTTTTTAATAAAATATTTTAATTTCTGCCAATCTAGCTTATTTCCCATAACCTCTCCTACCATTCCCGAACTCTAGAAGGCTGAGCATTCTTTATAACTTCTGGAACTTTATTATTTAGTCATATTAATTCAGATTCTGATCCACTACGGCCCGTTTTATAAGCCAGCTTGGATGGAATACTTCATGTTGAAGGCCTATCTTTATTTCAGTCGGAGAGTATCGTTTTGTGAGTAGTTAAATGTGCATCAGTTCTCTTATCTATATCTTTTCACGCTCTCAACATGTTTGAAAACTCCAACTAGGAAACATGAACCAGTGGCACTATGTAGAATATTACTATTCGACGCAAGTATTCTGGGCAGAATAACGAGCAAATTAGGAGACAAGGAAAACTTTCTAATTGACAACTCAGTTGTACCTTGATGCTGGTGTTGATACCAAAGAACTGACCATTGGAGGAGTTAAGGGAGACCCCTTCATCAATGATGACCAGCCAGGCATTTGCCCCGAGACACTACGAGGCACTTGATCGCATCTACCTTTTACATATCCGGGCCACAAATAAGCAGACGTGTCCAAAATGTTTCTGGCAATGCAAGCTTCGACAATCAAGTGCCGCAGGTTTCCAGCTACAAGTTGTTAGAGATTAGCATAAAAACATACATCAATAGTCTGACATACTAGTGCATAGAAGAGAAGTAACAGATGCACCATCAATCAAGTTAAGTTTTCCAATCATACCATCCGAACGCAATCACCCATCAAAAATAAATAAACATAACAAAACAAGGGAAGAAACAGGAAAATAACATAAATACCCAACTGAGGACAAAAGGCAAAATGGAGAGTTTCATCTAACTTACCATTGACATGGATGAAGATGAGGCAAACTTGATTAGCAATTTCGTCAAAGTAACAGTATAAGGCAAGTTAAACCACAAGGGACAACTAATACAAGACAGACGCGCTGAAATTTCTTGCAGTTCAATAAAGAGATAACTCACCGCAATTGACAGGCATGTCATTTAAGCTCATTCCCTCAAAATAGCCACTCCCAACACGTAAACCTGAAAGGAACATCATTGCTTTTGCGGCAGCTTGATTTGCCAATGGAGCAGCAGGCAATGGTGGGGTCAACAAGCCTTCATAATCGTCAAGTTGCTGAAGGCTAGATAGCAAATCTTGGTGACGCTTTCTGGAGGACTCTTTAGTTTGATTGGTAGAGCTACAATTCCTTTCCTCCTCTTCAATAAGATTCGCTATTGCTAGTGGTGTAATCGACAACAACAAGCATAAGCAAGTATCTAGGCGAGGTACAGGTCCCTCACTTGGATCCCTTTCCTACATTGACCAAAAGCGGTTAGAAGATTCCAATAATGAAACCAAAAGCAAATCCAGCTCCCCCTCTCCCCCACCCACCCACCCACAACAGTGACAAACACACAGCATCATACATATTTCCAGAACCATCTACAGAAAGAAATGCAATGGTTCAATAATAAAGCAACCCTAAATTCAGCTTTAGTTAATGCATCGATTTACTTTCCAGAATTTAAACTTGAATTGTTCCCTGCAATATCACATTGGAAGCATAGTTTTCCAATTTTTGTTTTTTTTGGGACCGGTAACATGTTTCCCTATAATTTTGCCCAAAGGGAAATAAAGGAAGGAAAGAAAGCTAAGATAAGACAACCTGAATTCAACTTAACAATGAATGGAAGGGATTCATCATGAATTCTTACTCTATTAACAAGCCTTAGGGCCGCAATCCATAATCCAAGAAAAGTGTCCTGCCAGGTTGTAGAGTTAACTGCCTGCAGAGCCTTCACTAGACCTGCAATACAACTTCAGTTTAGCAATGTCATTTAGAGCAGGTTATACTCACTAACAACTTAGAGTACTATGTATACCGGTGAGTGTTTCAGCAGCACTTGTAGCTGCTACTTGTGACCCGTCAATGGTGTCCTCTAGAAAGAGATCGAAGGGGAGCCACAGAACTGATGGACTAGCACCATGACACTGATCTGCAGAAGATGCAAGCGAACCAGACGCCACAACAGCATGAAACTTTTTCTGTGAGCTTGTTTTGCGCTTTCTAGAGAGGACTACATGATTATCTGATGTTAACTGCAGCAAAGCCTCCGGAGAAATATTCTTAGAGTTTCTTAAAGCTGATGAGTTTGACACGAGAAGTCTTAAATTCTGGGTAAAAGATTCCCAATGTCCGGGCCTAAAGAAAAAATAAAACATGAACAATGAGCCACTGCAGTATCAATTTAGTTGTATTTATTCATTGCTTAACAAAACAGTGAAAAAAGGCAACTGGTAATATGCAAACTTGAGTGAGGGGTACTGTCACTATTAACAAGAGCAGCAGTTGAGAGAATAAAGGTATATGATCTTACATGTTCTTGCGTGCCAGATAAAGGATCGCAGAAGTCACTTTATCTCGAAAAAATTCACCAATTATTTCAATAGCCATAACTGTGTTCATTTTACATAATCCTTCATGCTTCTCTGTTCTTCCCCCAGCAAAACCATCATGATTATTCAATCCCATGTCTTGAGATGTAATAGGCCACCTGGACTTCTTTTCAGCAGTCAGTTCCATCAATCCCTCATCATCAAGGGACGCATCAAGTAACTCCCATACAATAGCAAAAACAAATTCAACCACAATTAGACCACTTTCAGATCCTTGAAGTCCAAATATCTGGTAAAGATGTAATGCATCATTTATTGCTTCCATGATCCTGCAAATTTATACATTTATTAACTGTTGATACTAAATTAATTGACTGCATTTGCACTAGTTCAAACAAATTCAAAATGAATTGGCAATTCTGAGTCAATATACTTTTCATTTATATGGATATCTTATGATCTCTGGGGTAATAAAGACAGGAAAATTCCCGGACCATAAAGTGAGAAAAATAATTATATATCCTATGAGTTCCACTTATATCATTTTCACAAGAATAATGATCATCTGAACTTTGCTAGATGGAATTTAAAAAATCCTCATCTTGGAAAGGGGTGCTCTGCAGACGAACAATTGAAAATATATAAACAAAAGAAATTACGGGAAAAAGAAGCTAAGTTGCTCGGACACGGGTGCGGGTGTCCGACAGGGTGTGCGGATCTAGAGGTCAAATCCTTCGAGATGTAAAATCTAAGATTCGGAGATAAAGATCCTAGTATGGATACGGGTGCAGGGATCCGGCTAAAAATAATTCAAAAAAATAAAAATATAAGATATAAAAAAATCTCTAAATTATGAAAAAAATTATGGAATACTTACTTATAGCTTGTAAAGTGTGGATTTCTTTTTTATTCTAGTTGTAGGCATGATTTCTTGATTTTCTTCCATTCTCGGATTCTCCTAATGGTTAACTTTTTTTTATAGTTACCTTCATATACAGGTAAATATTAATTTTATAATTTAGATTAGATCTCTAATTATTATTATAAAAATCATACTTAGTGTGTGTCAAGCTTTCACTACAAAGGGTACAATAGTATTAAATATAATAATATCCAAATAAAGTCAAAATCTTGCACTTCCCAAATTCTCGAATGCTCCGTCTTCCCCAATCTCAATTGATATTCTCTGCTGCTCTTTCTGCTCGATCAAGAGGAGAAGCAGAAAGTAAAGGATCCATTTCCAAGATAAGGTATGCCATTTTCTTCAAATTTACCCAAGTTTGGGTTCTGATCTCGGGAATCAAATTGTTATCTCTTCTTGAATTTTTTCACCCATCATGGTCAAAGTACCCAAGATCTTTTGACCAGATCCGGTATGGATCCCATACCCACACCCACACCAGTGTCGTGTCGACACGGGTGCGGCACCTAAACTGCCCTGTCAGAGCAGCTTAGGAAAGAAGAGCCCTTTAAATAAAGATTTTGGGAATTAGAATCTCAATTAATATTTTCCTGAAAAAGAAGTGATACCCTGGCCTCCGGGACGGTCAAAAATTGGAATGTTATCTACTGAAGTTGTCAACTTAATTAGGTGGACAAAGTGTCCGAGGAAAGGAAGGCCAAAAACCTACTGTACTATTGACTCAAAAGTAAATAAATGTACGCTTTCCTTTTTCACCCCAATTACCTTTCCACCTTCTCCAAGCTCACCATCTAACCAGAAAATCTAAACAAATTAATAAATGAATTCCCATCTTGCGGTAGTCCACGGTGTCAACTCAAATGCTATATCGCATCAATGTTTTTAAAGCTAAGATTAAACTTAATAAAATGCAGATCAAGTATTAATGACCAACATGCATAAAAACTCGTCTGAAGTAGTAAAGGATATGAAACGAGGCATACTTTTGATAATTTGGACCATTAATCAGAGACGCCAATGAGAAAGCATATCTTTTTAGAAGTTCCATATAGAGCCTATACGCCACTGGATAGCTCCTTCGAGCAGGGATCACTCTGCAAAGAGAAAAAAGGAAAAAAAGCGTGAACAAAAAACAAAGACTAAAAAACCATTAACCAACCACCACACCTCAATCCCAAACTAGTTAGAGTAGGCTATACGAATCTTCTATATCTATCCTGTTCTATAACAGCCAATTTCACTTTTTTTGTAACTGAGAAATCCATTGTTCATAGCCTTGAAAATTGATGGATAATGGACTCACCCCTCTACCCTTCTCCACTTAAATATCATACTTGGTTCACGGATTCAAACTCATAGTCTACCAAAGCCCTAGGGGCTATAGTATACGAGCCAATTTCATTACAATACGAAACATCACGATAGACTAATAAAGATAAATGCATTTCTTAAATTGTATAACTACGTCATCTAAATTATTATTAGAATGGGACACTTTCATTAATCTAATTACGTATGTCTCAACATTCCTCTACGTGGGGGCTCAATATTTTCTATTAGTACAAGCTCGTGAAAATACTTTCTATTATCGAGTAGTTGTTAGAATTTAACCTAGCAACTATGTCGAATAGGTTATCAACTCATCTAAAAGCTTAAACTATAACATTAGAGTTGAAAATTTTGTTCAATTATATTAACCGCCTGAATAGGTTGGGTATATAAACTTAAGTTCTATGGTAAAAAAAAAAAAAAAAAAAAAAAATTTACACAATCAGGCCACTTAATAACATTGATAGGTAACCTCGAATAAATGGCAAGTAAGCTATACCTAGTGGAAAGAAGAGCGAGAACGAACATAGGAGGGACAACACGAAGGGTCAAAGCTTTCTCTAGAAACTTCCAAGCAATAGGAACGTTATTAGCCCAACAGATATGAGAAACGAGAAGGTTCGCTACGTCGGTGGAAGGCATGGAGAGCCCAGCAGAGTTAAGGTTGGAAGAAAGTTGGATGGCCCACATCAAAGGGTCGGTGCCTTTCTGCTGAGCCGACTTGGTCAGTTCCATCACTCCGTCCCATAGGTTTGATTGTATTTGTACGGAGGACACCATAGGTGCCATGGCGATTTACTTAGGGTTTAAGCTTTAGATCTGAAGATTTTCTTCTCTCATGAATAGTACTAGAGCTGCTCAAAGTTTGGACTGCTCAAAGTTCTGTGTAGGGGAAGACGGTGTAATATAATTGAGTCAGTTTTGAAGGCTTTTGCTTCGTTGATTCTTCTCTTTTGACCCCTGTTACACTTGCTGGGCCCACTTATATTTTGAAGTCGTTTTCAAAAAAAATTGCCCAAATATTTGAGTAAAAAATAATACTACTCCGCCTTCTACATCATTGCGGGATATTGAACAAAATATTTTTGAAAGTTTGGTATTAGAGCTATAAAAGGATGTTTGTGTGAATTAAGTTTTGTATTTCCTCTTCTTAAGTATTCAACATTCGAAGTTTCAATTAATACAAAAATAAAGCTATGTAATAAAAGTTTGATTTCGATATATTTGGAATCGTCCCGGCTCTTAAATGTGGATCGTATAGGATAGGACGAATTGAATAAAGGACTTTATGGTCCATTATTAGGGGTTGAAGTTATCGTGCACTAACGTAACGTTGTATAATATACGGTCAAACCTCTCTATAACAGCATCCTTATATAACGACTATTCACTACAAAAATCATATTTTTCTCGCAATCAATTTTTATGTTATGTTAAACTAATATATATCCTCTATAACATCACTTCACTACAGTAGTCAAAAAATATCGAAATAAATGAGGTTGTTATAGAGAAGTTTGATTGTATTTAAACAATTAAGTCACTTAATCAATAATTATAACTGATTCTATTTAATACCAATAGGTAATTTAGAAAAAACAATAAGTAAGATGCTATAACATGTTAAGTTATGACAATGTATATAAAAATCAGTATGTTATCACTGTATGTAACTTAAATCTTTAGGGAAGAGGATATGGTCAAAATCTAGGTTTAATCATATGAATTCAATAATGTGCCCATCTTTAGGAGTAAATAGGAGTTTCAGCATCTTTTTCAAAGTGTGGATTCTCAGTGAGATTGTGGTCACCCAACTGCATTGCAACTTCCTAGCACAAGCTATGACTTCTTTAAAAGCTATACTGGAGTGCTCATATTATACTATAATTAGGGGTCGTTTGGTTATGTTAGATAAAAATATTAATCCCGAAATAAAATAGTATGAGATTGTATTTATCATATTTGGTTATGAGTATAGCTAATGATGAGATAAAGTTTATACCAAAATAATTTAATTAGTTGTCCACGTAGAAGATGGGATAACTAATCCCATGGGATACCGTTGTCTATCCCATGCGGTAACCATATGACACCTAACTTTACACTCCATGAGGTCCATCGGAATTGCAAACAAGATTTTGCATGAATTGTTGGATGTTGGGTCTAAGTCATGGGTCACTCCATTTGGGTAGACCCGACCCATTTTTTTGTTGAAGGGATCAGCTGAAATAGTGTAGTGGGGGCAGTTTTTGTTGATAACTATTGTTTGAGTGCTCCTAAATATAAAGGTTCTCATCTTTGGCAAAGTGTGAGAAATGCAAGAAAGGAAAAAACAGAGAAGTAAGTTCTCTTCTCTTCTTCCACATTAACACATAAAAAGATATTTAGTTTGTGGTAATTTTGCTTTGTTTCCAAGAGATTCAAAGTGGACTTTGGAGCAATTTTCTAGGTAGTAACTTCCACTCCGCTGCATTAACAAGTACACGCTTTTAGGGGAATGCCCTTTGACCTTCTTCATCGTGTGAGATCCCTAAAAGTCTGTACTTGTTAATGTAGCGGAGTAGAAGTTACAACCCAGAAAATTGCTCCAAAGTCCACTTTGAATATCTCGGAAACAAAGTAAAATTACCACAAACTAAATGTCTTTTTATGTGTTAATGTGAAAGAGAAGAGAACTTACTTCTCTGTTTTTTCCTTTCCTGCGATTCTCACACTTTTCCAAATATCAGAACCTCTATATTTAAGAGCATTCAAATAGCAGTTATCAACAAAAACTGCCCCACTACACTTACGTGTAGTAACTTCCTTTGAGAAGTTATTTATCTAATCCCTTCAACAAAAATAATGGGTCGGGTCTACCCACATGGAGTGACCCATGACTTAGACCCAACATCCAACATCTCCCACTTCGCTCATGGTGGGCGACCCAAACAACTATCATGTTAATAACACACATAATTCATACACATAAATAGTTTGTGCGACCTGCGAGCATCAAGAGCTATAATATATTTCAAACCTATTAAGGTTATTCTAAAGCTCTATGTAGAAATGTGATCACATTCGAAAAAGATTCACTACTAATATGAGGATCTTATTACTCGCTATACCCCATACATCACCCGCTATTCCAGAAGCTAGTTATTCGACCCTCATCCTTGAAAGAGGTGAACTCGAATTCATGTTTAACTTTGTATCCATAATTACACTTGTTACCCTATTGGTAAGTGTAATGGTCGACCTATGAATACAAGTTATATTATTTATTTTAGTTTTCTTCCTTTTCTACTCAAAACCATCCATCCTAAATCAACTGCTTTCCTAGATATGTACTGCATTGCCGAATCACTCATGGCTATTAGTGACATGCTAAAGTAGCAACACCAATTAGCACTTCAAGAAACAATAAAAAGTCAAAGGGTATTCCAATAAAAATTAATATAACTTTTAGGGATCTCACATAATGAAGAAGCAGGGATCAATTCTTCCATTGTCCCATTGGTCGTTAGCACACTGATAACTAGGGATTCTAGTTCATTTTATACTCCTTCTTACTTGAGCTTTGATTAAAAATGTATACAAATAGTCCCAAAGGCTTACATGTTGTACTTGTTTGCAGGGTTTGGTCAAAAAAAAGTGACAAGTAGTCAAAACCAGCTCAAAAAGGAGTGAAACCAGCACAAGTACCAAGAATAAGTCAAGGCACTGCTGCAGCATAAAACCACCGCAGCCGCAGAAGACCCACCGCAGCCGCAGTCCATTTAGTGCGGTCTGCGGTGGAAGAGATCAGAGAGATGCAATTTTGGAAGCTCAAGCACTGTGGCCGCAGTCTATTTTATGCGGACCGCAGTAGCCTCATCGCGACCGCGATCCATTTTGTGTGGTCCGCGGATAGGAGATTCAGAGAGCTAGGAGTTTGGAAGATTGGAAGCTACTGCGGCCGCAGTCCATTTTGTGCGGACCGCAGTGAAGCCACCGTGGCTGCGGTGCATTTTATGCGATCCGCGGTGGCTAGATTCAGAGCCTGAGAGATGAAGCTAAAAAGCCTCACCGCGGCCGCGGTACCTCCGTCATGAGTATTTTTGTCCAGAAAATTCGGCCTTGTATAAATAGTTCTTTTTCAGATTTTAGGGTATCTAACTTTTAGCTCAGCACGTGAAGGCCGTTTCGGACCTATTTTGAGTAATTTTGTGGCTAGTTCAACATTGAATCTTTAATTCTTAGCTTGTAAACATATTTTATGGGTTATTCTTCATCTAATTATCTATTTTCTTCCATTATTATGAGTAGCTAGATCCATTATCTAGGGTTGTGGCTCAACCCTAGTGTGGGTATTTGATGGGTCTTGTGTTTTAAGGCTTAGATGTTTATGGGTGGTTGATATTTGGACTGATTTGTGTTTCTATGTTGGATTAGTGGTTGCAAACACTAATTTGTACCTATTTGACTTGGGCTCTTCTTGAGAAAGAGAGCTTGAGTCTAGGTAATCAGTCCAACAAGGAATTGGGGCATACTCAAGAGATTGATAGCCCCAATTAAAGGGTTAAACCTAGAGATACTAATACCTGACTTGAGCCTACATTGCTTGCATAATCTCGACACCCAATTGGTCTTGAGAAAGTCAATTAGGGCAAAGTCACTCAAGCTACCGAGAGGTATAGAGTGAGTAGTGTCGTGCATTGGCTATATCGCGACCCCAAACATAACAACTTTGCCTTAGACTTTAGAACCCTCAAGTATTCACCCAGGGGAAAGTCACTTCCCTAGTGCCTCGTTACCTATTTAGAAAATCTTTCAAGCAATTATTCTTAGTTTAATTTAGCATCTCAGTAGTATAATATTAGAAGTAAAAAATGAACAATTATGATTGGAAGCATAATTAAGAGCATTACGCATAGTTTAGATAGGAATCCAATTTCCAAATCTAGCTCCCTGTGGATTCGATCCCGACCTTCTCGGGTAAAAGCTGCATCGACCGCTCTTGCCACTTTGTAGTGGTGCAGGGTTGGACACAATCACACACGTGGTATGAAACACGTGTAATGGTGTTCTCACCAAATATTAGTGCGTGTGTCTAGTTGTTTTACTCATTCAACATACAGACCTTGGTCTAGACACCTACAAATATTTTAACCCGAATTTCTCACTTCAATAATCCTCATTTATCTTCTTCGAGAAACTCGCATCTGGCTTACAAAACAAGCCATAATCGAATGGTGGAATTCGTAAGTCTGACTAGTCGTCAAGACTGACCTTTATAAGTGAAAGACCTCGCACTATTCAAGGTTCTATAAGGTCTCATCTCTTCACGATTCTCAATGTAAGAGGCGATTTCTCATGTGAGAGGGTCAATCTTGCGACTTGTTCGACACACTTTATCAATAAAATATCATCACATGCATAGTAGATATGAACATAAATTCAAGAGTCAAATATTGATGAGCATATTATAATAATTAAGTCATTTTACAATACATAAACATGATCATATCCTTCGCAAACCTAGAGCCATAACATATTTCTCAAACAAGTCTTTAGTTATCGCCTTTGTAAAAGGAGCAACTATCATATTTCGCTTACCAATGTACTGTAAATTTATCTCCCCACTTACTACCATGTCTCTTACAAGTTATACTTGATGTCAATGTGTTTGGTCTTGCTGTGATACTTAGGATCTTTGTGTATGCAATAGCCGCTTGACTATCACAATATAGAGTCATGGGACCGTGAGAGTTATTTGTAATATCCAAATGCTCAAAGAATCTCTTCAACTAAACAACTTCTTGTACTGCAGACCCACAAGCCATGAATTTAGCTTCCATCATCGAAAGGGTTGTACATGTTTGTTTCTTACTTTTCCATGAAGTAGCACCACCATTAAGTAAGAAAGCATACCGGATGTTGATTTTCTATCATTCCGCTCACCAACCTAATAAGCATCTGTATATCATCTCAAGTATAAATCATTTCCACTATAGCATAGTGAATAATCAGCATTTCCCTTCAGGTGTCTGAAAATTCTCTTCACAGCTTTCCAATGTTCTCTTCCAGGATTGGATTGATATCTGCTAACCAGACCTACAACATAACAAATGTCCGGACGAGTACACATCATAGCGTACATCAAGATCCCGACAACACTTGAATACGGAATTCGAGACATGTCCTCCTTTTTTATTTTCAATCTTGGGACACACTACAAGGCTTAAAGTTTCACCTTGGCTATTGGAGTATCCATAGATTTGCAACTATCCATGCGAAAACGCTCCAAAATTTTCTTTATATAAGTTTCTTGAGATAGACTCAATAACTTTTTAGAGCGGTTTCTTTGGATCTTAACTCCAAGGATATAGTCTGCCTCACCCATATATTTCATATCAATGACTTTGAAAGTCGTGACTTCATAGTTTTCAAATACTCCAAATTATTTCTGGCCAATATGATATCGTCCACGTAAAGAGAAAGAATTACAGACATCTCATTGGACTTCTTCACATAAATGATTTACACTAATCCAATTAGATAATAATCTCTAATCACTCAATCCATTCAAAATTGATTTCTTAATAAGATCGTCGGAGAATGCATACACCTTCCTTTCCCCTTATTAGCTATCAACACTTGCTGTAAGTGAGAAATTCAGGTTAAGACATTTGTAGGTGTCTAGACCAAGGTCTGTATGTCGAATGAGTAAAACAACTAGAGACACGCACTAATATATGGTGAGAACATCATAACACGTGTTTCATACCACGTGTGCTAACGACCAATGGGATAATGGAAGAATTGACCCCTGCTTCTTCAATATGTGAGATCCCTAAAAGTTATGTTAATTTTTTTTGGAATACCCTTTGACTTTTTACTGTTTCTTGAAGTGCTAATCGATGTTGCTACTTTAGTATGTCACTAATAGCCATGAGTGATTCGACAATGCAGTGCATGTCTAGGAAAGCAGTTGATTTGGGATGGATGGTTTCGAGTAGAAAGGGAAGAAAACTAAAATAAATAACATAACTTGTATTCATAGGTCGACAATTACACTTACCAGTAGGGTAACAAGTGTAATTATGGATACAAAGTTAAACATGAACTTGATTTCACCTCTTTCAAGGATGGGGGATCGAATAACTAGCTACTGAAATAGCGGGCGATGTCTTGAGTATAGCGAGTAATAAGATCCTTATATTAGTAGCGAATCTTTTTCGAATGTGATCGCATTTCTACATAGAGCTTTAGAATAACCTTAATAGGTTTGAAATATTATATAGCTCTTGATGCTCGCAGGTCGCACAAACTATTTATTTATATGAATTATGTGTGTTATTAACATGATAGTAGTTTAGGTCTAGCCCACCATGAGTGAATTGGAAGATGTTGGATGTTGGTTCTAAGTCATGGGTCGCTCCATGTGGGTAGACCCGGCCCATTTTTTGTTGAAGGGATCAACTGAAATAACTTCTCAAAAGAAGTTACTACATGTAAGTGTAGTAGGGGCAATTTTTGTTGATAACTACTATTTGAGTGCTCTTAAATATAGAGGTTCTGATCTTTGGCAAAGTGTGAGAAACTCAAGAAAGGAAAAAATAAAGAAGTAAGTTCTCTTCTCTTCTTCCACATTAACACATAAAAAGATATTTAGATTGTGGCAATTTTGCTTTGTTTCCAAGAGATTCAAAGTGGGCTTTGAAGTAATTTTCTGGGTTGTAACTTCTACTCTGCTGCATTAACAGGTAAATAAATCTTGTACTGATCTTGAACATCTATACTGATCTTAAAATAATTCATGTACTTGTTAACGTAGTGGAGTAGAAGTTACAACCCAGAAAATTGCTCCAAAGTCCACTTTGAATATCTCGAAAACAAAGTAAAATTGCCACAAACTAAATGTCTTTTTATGTGTTAATGTGAAAGAAGAGAAGAGAACTTCTCTGTTTTTTCCTTTCTTGTGATTCTCACACTTTTCCAAAGATCAGAACCTCTATATTTAAGAGCATCCAAATGGCAGTTATCAACGAAAACTGCCCCCACTACACTTACGTGTAGTAACTTCTTTTGAGAAGTTATTTCATCTGATCCATTCAACAAAAATAATGGGTCGGGTCTACCCACATGGAGCGACCCATGACTTAGACCCAACATCCAACATCTCTCACTTCGCTCATGGTGGACTAGACCCAAACAACTATATGTTAATAACACACATAAATAGTTTGTGCGACCTGCGAGCATCAAGAGCTATAATATATTTCAAACCTATTAAGGTTATTCTAAAGCTCTATGTAGAAATGCGATCACTTTCGAAAAAGATTCACTACTAATATGAGGATCTTATTACTCGCTATACCCCAGACATCACCCGCTCCTTGAAAGAGGTGAACTCAAGTTCATGTTTAACTTTGTATCCATAATTACACTTGTTACCCTACTGGTAAGTGTAATGGTCGACCAATGAATACAAGTTATATTATTTATTTTAGTTTTCTTCCTTTTCTACTCGAAACCATCCATCCCAGATCAATTGCTTTCCTAGACATGCACTGTATTGCCGAATCACTCCATGGCTATTAGTGACAAGCTAAAGTAGCAACACCGATTAGCACTTCAAGAAACAGTAAAAAGTCAAAGGGTATTCCAATAAAAATTAATATAACTTTTAGGGATCTCACATAATGAAGAAGCAGGGATCAATTCTTCCATTATCCCATTGGTCGTTAGCACACGTGGTATGAAACACGTGTTATGGTGTTCTCACCATATACAGACCTTGGTCTTGACACCTACAAATGTCTTAACCTGAATTTCTCACTTCAATAATCCTCATTTATCTTCTTCGAGAAACTCGCATCTGGATTACAGAACAAGCCATAATCGAATGGTGGAATTCGTAAGTCTGACTAGTTGTCAAGACCGACCTTTATAAGTGAAATGACCTCGCACTATTCAAGGTTCTATAAGGTCTCGTCTCTTCACGATTCTCAACGTAAGAGGCGATTTCTCGTGTGAGAGGGTCAATCTTGCGACTTGTTCGACACACTTTATCAATATCATCACATACATACTAGATATGAACATAAATTCAACAGTCAAATATTAATGAGCATATTATAATAGTTATGTCATTTTACAATACATAAACATGGTCATATCCTTCGCAAACCTAGAGCCATAACATGTTCCTCAAACAAGTCTCTAGATATCGCATTTGTAAAAGGAGCAACTATCATATTTCGCTTAGGAATGTACTGTAAATTTATCTCCCCACTTGCTACCATGTCTCTTACAAAGTTATACTTGATGTCAATGTGTTTGGTCTTGCTGTGATACTTAGGATCTTTTGTGTATGCAATAGCCGCTTGACTATCACAATATAGAGTCATGGACCCTGCGAGTTCTTTGTTAATATCCAAATGCTCAAAGAATCTCTTCAACCAAACAACTTCTTGTACTGCAGAGCCACAAGCTTTCCAATGTTCTCTTCCAGGATTGGATTGATAACTGCTAACCAGACCTACAACATAACAAATGTCCGGACGAGTACACATCATAACATAAATCAAGCTCCCGACAATACTTGAATACGGAAGTCGCGACATGTCTTCCTTATTTATTTTCAGTCTTGGGACACATTACAAGGCTTAAAGTTTCACCTTGGCTATTGGAGCATCCATAGATTTGCAACTATCCATGCGAAAACGCTCCAAAGTTTTCTTTATATAAGTTTCTTGAGATAGACTCAATAACTTTTTGGAGCGGTTTCTTTGAATTTTAATTCCAAGGATATAGTGTGCCTCACCCATATCTTTCATATCAATGACTTTGAAAGTCGTGACTTTATAGTTTTCAAATACTCCAAATTATTTCTGGCGAATAAGATATCGTCCACGTAAAGAGAAAGAATTACAGACATACCATTGGACTTCTTCACATAAATGATTTACACTAATCCAATTAGATAATATTCTCTAATCACTCAATCCATTCAAAAATGATTTCTTAATAAGATCGTCGGAGAATGCATAACCTTGCATACACCTTCCTTTCCCCTTATTAGCTATCAACACTTGCTGTATATGTAATTTCCTGCTAACACATTATAGACAACGTAAAAGTGCAATAACAAAATCCAGTAACTCTATTTCCTTTGAATTAAAGCTGAAACATCAAACCAGAAGAATCCCCAAGGATGATATTAGGGCAGATAAGGTATAACTTTTACCAAGGAAAAACATATAGTTCTACTCATTGACACTTCAGTAACTAAAAACCTTCTGCTAGCAGCCTCCTAATTAAATGCACAAAAATCTTCCCCCTTGTCTAGATTTCCAAGGTAGCTTTTAAATAACAGCCTTCCCAATCAAGGGAGCAGGTCATTTTCTTGAAAAGATAAAATGTCAACCTCAGATCAAATGTATAGTCAATAACTGGATTCATAAGTAAGGAGAGAGCATCATCATCGCCTTTGCACTGCTTCCCGAGAATCAAGGCACCAACACCTGTAGTTTGGTGTCATTTTCTCGTGTGTCATGGATTTCCATGGATCAGAGATACTGCTAAAGCTTGGGGATGAATTTGGTACCCTCGTGGTCTCTTCCATCGGGTGGTCTTGTGAGCGGATCCTCTTATACAGCCGCATGACAGACACAGAATCTTGGTAAGGATCATGGAAACCAACTTGGATATCATATCTGTTGGGAGAAAACTTTCAGTCAGCATAGTACAGAAGAGGAGACATAGTATTAAGCACAGTTGAAGGAAATAACTACGAAGCGACCAACTCTGCACAGAAATGCCTATTCAAGCTCCAAGTAACCAAACAGTGACAGAACATTTTCTTCACTAGCAGAGGGCTCTTGAAGTACACCCGCAGATGCATAAACTTGACCGACAAAAATACAAGAGAAGATAAAATCAAGTCAAAAACATAAGCGTAAGCAAGTAACTTGCCCTAGATAAGTCTTGGTTAAATATTTGAGAGAGTGGCTGACGAAGTTGGTCTTCATCAGGGGGCGGTATGTTGCAGTATCTCTGCATAGAACAAAAGCAAGACATGAATATTTCTAACCATGGATAGGGGAATGAATCTTGTGCAGAAACGATATCCAAGGCACATGCAGATAGTTTTTCCATATACCCAACTTGACAGACAAATCCAGAGAACGTGAACAATTGATAATCCTTAATTTTATCGTCATTTCTTATGTTTGAATTTCTCAAAATGGAGTACAAGAGAAGTCAACACAAGCTGCAATGGGAGCTATAGTACATGCTCACAGATCAAGTTTCCATAACCAGGGGTTAAGGGACAAATATATTAGGTTCCAACATTGAACAAATATATTCATACTTTTACTATCTCCCAATGTCTTGAATTGCTTTTTACATGTTTCACTAGACATAAAAGTGAAACATAAGTTACCGTCGACACTAATGCGCAGCAATTACGCAGTTCTGAGTGATTTTGATAAAAAATATAAAATTAACAAGGAATATAACGGGAAAATAATTGTAGCAGTTTAATTTAGAAGCAAACTCTTTAGGAAGAGCAACAATTTTTTATGGTGGAAGTGAATGAATTAGGCCAGAAGTAACAAAAGGACCTAACAAGTATAACTCCAAGTATTACCTTACTTTCTTTCAATAGACAAAAAAGCTCTCAATATTACAAATCTAGGAAAGAGTGGTATACTCTCTCTCTCTCTCTCTCTCTCTCTTTGGCCAATAAAGTTATAAAGAAAAGAACTACGTACTATATTAAGATACAAATTCATGCTATGGTGGTGCTGGACATAATTCTTGATATTGAAATCATGATATAACCAAATTCTGCATAAAAGTAACTAAAGATTCTAACTTATTGATAATGTGGGAATTCAAAACCAGTGCCAATAGAGGAAGCAGAAATTTATCTTCTGGGCGATTAATGGTATATGGAGTGGAGTACATATTTGGATGACCCCAGCAGGTGGAAGGATTAGAGTATCAGCATTTGGATAGGAGGAATGCCCAAAGAAACTAAAGGGGTGGAAATTATACAGAAAATTGTAGGTGCAACAAAGAGGGCCATTTTGGCTCACCTAAAGAAGTAAATAAAATGCATGTGGCAATTGGCAAGCCTCGGAAAAATACTAGGCTTCTTGTACCGGATTAATGAGTTAATAGGTCTATCTCAGGAACAAAACTACTTTGACCTAAGCATAAATGATCCACCCAAAACAATACTCAAGTATAAGCTATTCTCTTTGTCTTCTTTTATAGCGGTGTTGTAGGTACTCTTAAAAAAGCATCTTATGACAAAATTATGAATAATTTAATCATTCGTGTTTATGCATGACAGTGAATGGCGTAATAAACATAATATAGGACAAGCCCATGATCTGGACATTATACAGGAGATAAGGTTCTGACAAGATGATTTTCAAAGAAAACCAAAAATAAAACTACCTCAGAAGACGATCAGGATAAGCCATCACCAAGCAATCCAGGTGATGCGCAAGGTTATGGCCCACAAGTACGTTTGCTCTTCCACCATTCAATCTTGCTCTAGCAATTGACTCTCCATTGTAAAGAATCTGCAGAATTCTCTGCCGGACTTCATTCAGAGGCATGGCATCTCGTAGATTCTCCTCTGTTATACCAGTAATTTCATACCTGACACACAATGTTGAGGAAGTACGAAAAGGTATAATACCAAAAAAGTAAACCAGCACAATAAGTAGGTATGTGTTGCCAACAGATACCTATAATCAGTAACAGGTAACTGAGGTTGAACATAAGTGTGGAAAATAAGCCTCTCTTCTTCGTCCACTAGGCATACCCTTGCGCAATAATCTAGCGATCCATCACTTCCACATCCAACCATTTCACAATCTATGGCAACTGCTTCCTGACTTCTTATGCTGCCATTTCCACTACTTATATCAACTTCATATTCTGAATTAAGCATCTCCACTGTGTCCTGCATCAATTTAATATAACAATTCAAGCAACTAAAATATACATTTAGTGTATCCTAAATGTAACTGATTCTTGTGAAGGCATTGAGGGAGAGAAATTTCATCAACTCACAATGGGTCGAGGAGTGGTTAGATGACACATTTCCTTATGCTCGTTGAGAGAGTCTACGCTTCCACAGATTTTCAGACACAAAGTGCAGCCTCTTTCTGCAAAGATGCTTGAACAATTCGCTTTGGACAGAGGACCTAAAATGTTGAGGAGAATAAAAGGAAATGAGGGAGGACAGCGTTATAAAAGAGCATTTGCACTCAAAGATCATTCCTAGTCTTAACACAATAACTGACCAGCAACGTGCTCCCTTAGTGATTCGAACGATTTGCAATGCTTGTTACACGCACCACACTTAGGGTCATGAACCGAGTGATTAGAGGTTTTCATATGTTCAATAAGATGCTCCTTCTTGTTATACTGCTTGTAACAAGCTGAGCACTTGTGCCTGGTAACACATAACAAGAACATAAGCAAACACAACCTTCAGCAAATGAAATCAAGATGCTTTAACCCTGCATAGAACACCTTAGTTTAGCTGTTGAAAATCATCTTTTTACTCCACCTCTCCACAAACAAATCAGCATACAAGGGTGAACACATCTAACTTAGTGAATAATTTCTTTGAATCCTTTTTCTCAAAATAAAATTTATATATTTAGGAAATATATAAAATAGGATTTAACTTATATATTGTATTTTTGTAACAATTTTTATCATATTACTAATTAATGATGGTTGTAGAGATTTATCCATAATTACCTTATTATAAGTGACTTGGTCATGTAAATATCTTTTAAACTGTCACTGCACAAAACTTAAACCCTATAAAGAAAGTAGTATATAATACCAACTTTTACAATATATGAACAAGGGCAACAAAACAAACGCGGTGTAATCCCACAAGTGGAGTCTGGGATACGTATGCAGTTTTACCCTTACAATATATGTACAAATTAATTAAAGAAACAAAAACCCCACGAACGAAAAAGCACGCATATCTCCAAATAATGAAGTCTTGCAGGGTCGTCAAGTATGATTTCGTACATTGCTTCGTGTACAGAGAGTTGTAAATTACCTAGTGATGTTGAGGGTTTGCAGAGGAACTTCATAGGGCTGCTCCATAGAATGAACTCCGCTGAAAATGATAGAGTGGAGTTAAAGCAAATACAAAATGGAGATGTATTCAGGGTCCAGTAGGATTGCAGTGATGCTGCTTCAGCATTTCAACACCCTCTTTGGTTTCTTAACTCAAACTAGTGCTAAATTGAGCAACTGCATTGCAGGGTCCCTCAAAAAATAGAACCTTTTAACTTTATTTCCAGTTTCTGGTCATTAATTAACGGTTCCTCTAAGTCTACCCTTAAAAGTAGCACCCTATAGCTAGTTTTCGGACTGGTCAATCAAAAATAGGCAGCGTTTACCAAGTCAATGAAAAATAGCCACTATTTTGCTGCAATAGAGACCGGTCCAGCATAACATACTGGAGTTCGGTGCACTTGTGTATGAACTCCAACATATTATGCTGGACCAGTATACTTTGCTGGCTCCAGTATAATATACTGGAGACTGGAGCACCGGTGCTCCAAACTCCAGTATATTATACTGGACCAATATACTTGCTGGAACTCCAGTATATTATGCTGGAGTTCTAGTGTACTTATGCTGGAACTCCATCATATTATGCTGAAAGTATGCTGGAACTCCAGTATAATATGCTGGAGTATTTTCCGGGTTTTGAACAGTATTTTCGCTCAGATTTATCTTTATATAAAAAGTGGCTAAATTTAGATTACTTTTAAAATTGGACTATTTTTGAACGACCAATTGTAAATCTGGCTATTTTTAAAATTTACCCTTAATTTGGTCAACAAGATTGTTATGAGAAAATATTTACTTCGTCAAAATATAGTATAATCCAATTTGAAAAAGGTCCACAATATGAAGGACCTTGATGACTCTATAAGATAACCAAATTTGAAAATAATGTGACTATCTGAATAAGTTCCTCATAAAAAAAAGAAATTAGAAGCACATGTTGGAAGATGTTGCTTTAGTAAAGTGTTAATTGGACTAAAATCAACATACAAAGTATTATAGGATTGTGTACATACATTTACCTTCTATAATGATATTAATCATAATAAATTAATATATTTTGATATAAAAATTGAAGGCGAGTAAGTTTCTACATTCATTAAATATCGATTTAGTGCAATAAAATCCTGCTGCCACAATATTTCCTATTATACTCATAGAGGTGATAGTAAATTTAACTTATTATATGCTTTCAATCACTAAATTTTACTAGCAATCTAGCAGTTTTTATACTTGTTAAAGCGTACCCAATACTTTCCTTAAAAAATAAGCCGTTTTTTTCAAATTCAGCAAATAATTTTGATCAGTGATAATCTCTCTCAATGTTTTTCCTCTCTCGTCCTGATTTCCTCTCCAACCTTCCTCGGCCTCCTTCCTTCTCTCTCATCGTCTTTCTCTTATACTGTTCTTATAATTTAAAACACAATAAGCAAGATAGAATTTTTGACAACTTACCAAGAATCTTGGCCGAAAATTAAAAATCGATTTTCCCTTTTTCTTTCTCCATTATTTTTCATTTCATGAAAATTATCCATGGTTGAAGTAACGCCTTTCAAAGTCTTTCGGACACTTTCAACTCTTGATGTTTCGGCAATTCTTTTGTGGCGTGTATATAAAACCTTATATGCTCAGTCTAATAATACTTTGCTCAGGGTGATATTAGATACACTTTGAAGAGTTATAGTAGATTCATAAAATATAAGTGTGTAATTGAAAATTTAGGACAAATGGATACAAAAATTATTTATTAATTATATCTCGTAAAGCCTCTTTGTAATTGGATTTGTTTGTAATTACACGATTTAAGACCGCTTGAATGGCTAGTAATTACTCGATAGTTAGCATGAAATTGAGTGTACTTGAGTTAGAGCAATTAATTGCACTCTCCAATTCAAGGGAAAACAAGAATTGATGATAGTTACATGATATAGTTACAAGGTGACTTTTAAATTATTTTTAGCTTTTAAAAAAAGTTATATTATTCTTATTACACTTTTTCTTTTTTATTCAAACATATGAGAAAAATTATTTAAAATAATTTTGTGTTTTACTTACTTTATATTCTCTTCATTACTATAATTTTTTTTTCGGTCAAAATTAAATTTTTTTATTTCAACCAAGTATGATTATGTACATCCACTAGTTACATTGGACTCTATAACTAGTCTTCCAGAATCTCACTACCTATTTGTAAAGGTATAAGTTCCTCTTTCTAGTTTCTTAACTACCTCTAGATAGGATAACTATTCAAGGACTCTAAGACTCTCTTCCATTTGCTGAAATGTTGTCCTCTTGTGTGCAACTGTATGGTTATCTCTTTAAGAATCTATTTGCTCTCTTTCTTTGTATCTTGGAATCTTCTTGCATTTCTTTCACTCCACACATGGTAAATAGTTGCAGCATATAGGAATTTAATGATCTGTGCTCGTGGTCTGCTGTTTCTCATTTTCCTGCTTTTCCACTTAGTTTCTTCCTCTCAGTTGCTAATTCTCCTCTTCTCCCCTAGCCACCTGAGTATTGTATTCCAGATTTGGGATGAATAGGAGCACTGAAAGAACAAATGCTGCAGGTTTTCCTCGGCTCCAGTATTGCATAGGACACAATCTGTTTTGACGTGTATACCCCATTTCTGCAGTCGATCAACAGTAGCCAATCGACCCATAAGTGTCAGCCATAGGATGAACTTGTGGTTTGGTATAGTATTTGGTCCCAGCACTAGTCCTTTCCATTGAATTGATAAGCTTTTTTAATTCTGAATTTACCTTTGTCACAACAATTTTGTAATGCCATATTAAAGTCCATGTTTAGAAACCATTTCTTTGCATCCAATATTTTTCTTACCATCCAGCAGGCCCGTGCAGGTGTATTTAGATGTTGTACCTCTTTCCCTTTGATATAGTATGTACGGATCCATTTTATCCAAAGTGCATTTTTCTTGGTTGCTACAACCCATAATAATTTGCTGATAGCTGTTGTTCCATGTATGGAACTCTATGATGCTCAGTCCACCCGCTGAATATGGTTTACATAATGTCTCTCATGCAACCAGTGCTTTCCTTGAGCTCTCATGACTGCCTGTCCATAGGAATATTCTGCAAACTCTAGTTATGAGTTGGATGACTTTCTTTGGAATTAGAAATACCGGAGCCCAGTAGGTCCGCATCTCAAACAACACACTTTTAATAAGTTGCACCCTTCGACTGTATGATAAGTACTTAGTGGACCAGCATCTTATTCTTGCAATCATTTTCTCAACTAATGGTAGGCATTGTTGAACTGTGATCTTCTTTGAGGACAAAGAAACCCCCAAATACCTGAATGAAATCTCTCCCTCTGAGAATTGCATTTCATTCAATAACTGTTCATTCAGTTTTGAACTAACCCCTGCCACATACAATGAACTTTTTTTCAAATTAGCCTTGAGTCCAGATATTGCTGAGAAGTGGTTGAACTGTTGAAGCATCAATTGTATAGGAAATGGATCAGCTCTACAACACATAATTAAGTCATCAGCAAATCATATACGGACTATCTCCAACTTGCTACATCTTGGGTGATAGTTGAAATCTGGATTATGTCTCAGCTGCTTGAGGGATCTATTCAAATACTCCATCACAAGAACAAACAAGTATGGAGACATTGCGTCTCCCTATCTTAGACCTCTCTTGGCTTGAAATCTAGGTGTAAGTCCTCCATTGAATAGCAAAGTGTAGCTCACCGTGCTTACACACTCCATAATTAGACTTACAAATTTCCCAGGAATCCCAAATTCTAGTAAGACCATTCTGAGAAAGCCCCATTCATCTGTATCAAATGCTTTCCTAATGTCCACCTTTACTAGGCATCTAGGAGACACTCCCCTTTGTGTGTATCCTTCACCATTTCATGAGCCATAATCACCTTATCCAGAATATTTCCCCCCTCAATGAATGCTGACTGTGAAGGCCCCACTAGATAGTCAGCTACTGGTTTCAACCTAGCAGTAATGACTTTAGCTATCAGTTTGTATAGTGTAGTACAACATGCTATAAGTCTGAATTCCTTCACAAGGGTGGGGTTTTTAACTTTTGGAACTAAAGTTACAGTAGTGCCATTTACCTCCTTCATCAGTTTACCGGTTTGAAAGAATTGCATTAGTGCCTTAGTCACCTCCTTTTCTATCAAATGCCAGTATTGCTTGAAGAATTCAACTGGAAATCCGTCAATGCCAGGGGCTTTATCAACTGGTAGGTCCTTCAAAGCCCGAACCACTTCTGTTTCTGTTACTTCCTGTATAAGGAGAAGTTTCTGTTCAGTAGTGAGACAAGGTCCATCTCTTGCTATGGTTGGGTCCAGACACGTCATTTCTACTACATTTGTGCCCAATAGTTTCTGAAAGAAGCTTATAAATTCTTTTTGGATTAAAGCAGGCTCATACAGTTGAATTCCATCTTCTGTGCAAATTGAGGATATTCTATTTCTCGCTTGCCTTGCTTTCAATGCTGCATAGAAAAATTTTGTGGCCGAGTCTCCATAAGCTAGCCATGTTGCTCTAGACTTCTGTCGGAGCACTTTCTCATGTATAGTTGCCCATTTTTTTGTCACGACCCGGATTTCCCACCCTCGGGAGTCGTGATGGCGCCTACTCGTGAAAGCTAGGCAAGCCGAGTATTATAAATTCATTACCCTTTTTATTAAGCATGTTCAACAATTCAAAGTAATAAGTGATTAAACAGCGAAATAAATTAAATAACCAAAAATGCGGAAGACGAAAACTTAATAGTTTAACCAAACATTGCTACATAATCTGAAGTACTATACTACCCAGAATTTGGTAATTTCACAAACTGTCTAAGATTACTACAAATAAAGGGTCCGAAGAATAAATACAAACTGTCTCAGAAATACATAGAAGAAACAGTAGAGAAAGATAGAAGGAGACGCCAAGGCTTGCGGACGCCTGCAGGACTACCTCGGGTCGCCTGAATGGACTGAAGACAGCACCATCACTGCAGTCCAAACGCTCCGGTATCAGTATCTGCACACAGTGCAGAGTGTAGTATCAGCACAACCGACCCCATGTGCTGGTAAGTGCCTAGCCTAACCTCGGCGAAGTAAGGACGAGGCTAGGACCAGAATACCAAATAAACCTGTGCAGTTAAATCATATACAGCGGGAAATAAAAGCAGATATTCACAGTTAAAGATGGGGAGGGGAAGGCATGCTACGGGGAGTATCAAATAACAACAAAATACTAAATAGGAATGTAAAGAAACCATAATTTAGTTGCTAACAATAATGAGGAAAACAAACACAGTATTTACTGTCATTTCTTTCTCGTTGCAGGCGTGCAACCCGCTCCCATTTCATATATCTCATTGCAGGCGTGCAACCCGCTCCCATTTCATATATTACCGTTGCAGGCATGCAACCCGCTCCCACTTCATATATTATCGCTGCAGGCGTGCAACCCGCTCCCATTTCATATATTACCGTTGCAGGTGTGCAACACGCTCCCATTTCATATATTACCGTTGCAGGCGGGCAACCCGCTCCCATTTCATATATTACCGTTGCAGGCGTGCAACCCACGCCCATTTCATATATTACCGTTGCAGGCGTGCAACCCGCTCCCATTTCATATATTACCGTTGCAGGCGTGCAACCCGCTCCCATTTCATATATCAACACCTTTCATATTTCAACACCAATCATAGAAGAGTCCCGGTAAGGGAACAATAAAACAACAACAACATCACGGTAAGGGAACAATAATATAACAACAACATCCCAGCAAGGGAACACTAATATAACAACAACATCCCGGCAAGGGAACAATAATATAACAACAAAATATTAAGCATGAATAAACCATGACGGAGTCACAACAATTACAATATAAGACTCACGGGCATGCTTGACACCGATGTATAGATACTCGTCACCATGCCTAGACATCGTACTCCATAATTAACACATAGGAAATAAGATACAACTCCTAATCCCTCAAGCTAAGGTTAGACCAAACACTTACCTCGATGCCACGAACACAATTCAAGCCTCAACTACCACTTTACCTCTTGATTCCACCACCAATTCGCTCGTATCTAGCATAAGTTACTTAACTATATCAATAAATGCTAAATGAATCAATTCTAATGCTTGAAAATAGATTTTCTAGAGTTTTTCCCAAAAAGTCAAAAATCGACCCCGGGCCCACATGGTCAAGACCCGAGGTTCGAACCAAAACCCGATTACCCATTCACCCACGAACTCAAATATATAATTTATTTTGAAATCGGACCTCAAATCGAGGTCCAAATCCCCAAAATTTGAAAAACCTAGGTTCTACCAAAAACACCCAATTTCCCCCATGAAAACCTTTGATTTTGAGTTGAAATCACGAGAAAAGATGTTAAAGGTTAATGAAAACGAGTTAGAATTGACTTACACTCGATTTGGAAGAGTACTTGTCTTTGGAAAATCTCCCAAGAGGGTATGTTTTGAAAGAGTTTGAAAAATGAAAGATTTTCGGCTAAGTTATGAATTTGCAGGTTGCAGATGTCGCAATTGCGTACCCTTCAGAAGACTGCTATCATCGCATTTGCGACTAATGTTCGCAATTGCGAACTCGCTTTTGCGATGGGATTGTCGCATTTGCGACACTAAAGGATTCCAGGCCACTTTGCAAATGCGATGGGCCCTTCACATTTGCGATATCGCTTTTGTGATGGCTACGTTGCATTTGCGACCCAAAGGCAGACCAGGTCTTTTTCGCATTTGCGATAAACGTTTGCATTTACGGGCTCGCATTTGCGAGCCAGGCTTCGCATTTGCGAGCCTGCAGACCTGCAACACACCAGCAATTCCTAAGTGCAAATTTCACTTCGTGGCCTATCCAAAACTCACCCGAGCCCTCGGGGCTCCAAACCAAACATGCATACTAACCCAAAAACATCATACTGACTTGCTCGTGCGATCAAATCATCAAAATAACATCAATAACTATGAATTAAGCCTCAAATTCATGAAATCACTTAAGAACATCAAATTTTCCATTTTTCTCAAATAAGGTCCGATTCACGTCATTTCAAGTCCGTTTCTTACCAAATTTTACATGCTTAACTTAAATCACATATAAGGTCTATACCGGGCTCCATAACCAAAATACAGGCCCGATACCATCAAGTTTAATTACATTTCATTTCCAAAAACTCATATATATTCCAGAAAACAATTTTCTTTAAAAATTTATTTCTCGGGCTTGGGACCTCGGAATTTGATTCCGGGCATACGCCCATGTCCCATATTTTCCTACGGACCCTCCGGGACCGTCAAATCACGGGTCCGGGTCCGTTTACCCTAAATGTTGACCGAAGTCAACTTAAATTCATTTTAAAAGCAAAATTTATTATTTTTATAGATTTTCACATAATGGATTTCCAGATACCCGTCCGGACTGCGCACGCAATCGAGGTGAGGCAAAAAAGAGGTTTTAAGGCCTCGGAACACAGAATTTATTTCTAAAACGAGTGATAACCTTTTCGCTCATCACATTTTCCAGTTGTACCAGAATCTCCTTCTCAGTTGTAATGAGTTGCTCATTGAACAGGTTTGCATTTAGTTCCAACTGTACTTGTTTTAGTTTGTCCTGCAATTCATTTAGCTTCCTCTCCAATATTGACATTTCTCTATTCATCTGGGAGACAACTTCTCATACCTCATAAACCATAGATCATTCCCAAATGCCCAATCAATTAAGTTGTATCTTTTGTCCGTTGCCTCTCTCTTATTGCACCATGAGTAAGTACAGCCTTTTCTGCTTAGTTGACCAAGACCAATTTCATGAATGCAGTTTTGAAAGTCCTCCATCTCTGATTGTTTCACAGGCGGTCCATTAACCCTATCTTGCACGGAGAGAATTGTATTAAAGTCCCCTAGTACAACCCAAGGATCTGTCTTCAAGGTACTAATTTGCTTCAATTGTCTCCGTAGCTCTTGTCTCTCATTTTTTGTATTCATTCCATGTACAAAGGTTATGTCACAGGCAAATTGTGACTCTTTGTCCTCGACCTTACAGTATATCAGTTGCATATGAGATACTATGATGTTTACTGAAACCTTGTGAGGTTTCCAGCAAATCCACAATCTACCTCTAGGGCAGACTGTATAATCTGCATATATCCTCCAGTTAGCTCCTAACTTTCCTTTTATTTTTTCTGCTTTTTTTTTTGCTTTATTTTAGTTTCTAGGCATCCTAGCAGCACCACTTTATTTTTAAGCAAAAAGGATTTCAATTACTTTTGCTTGTAGGGCTTGTTCAACCCTCTAATATTCCATGAGCAAATGATCATGAAGGATCTGTGTTGTCAGTATCCCCCTTTACCATGCTGGTATTAGTTTTCTCTGGTTGTATCCTTAGCACACTGAATCTATTTTGCTGGAGGAATTGCTCAACATCTTCAGTTACTATTGAAGCCCTTGACATGTTATCCTTCTTTTTTTCCATCTTCTGTTTGCCTCTGTTATTGCATCTTTGAATTTCCTGACTCTCCTCCATAAGATTCACTACATTATAGTTTTCCTTTGGTCCTTCATTTGCCTTTTCAGCAGCTTCAGCAGGTGGTCCTGCATTAGGCTTGGCCTTCCATTGTTGCTGTTTGGCTTTTTTTGTTGTCTCCTTGGTTGCTGCTGATCATTTATTCCCGACTGTGTCTTGAATTGTGCTTTGCAGTTTGTTTTGTGCTTACCAATCTGCAAGTAGTCTTGGAAATATTCTGGTTTCCACTCATACTCAATCGATTGCAAAATGCAGCTACCATCAGGCTCCTCTAGTGTTACTGATTCAGGAAGGGGCTGAGCCACATCCATTTCAATGAGTACCCTGGCATAGTAGATTCTTTCTTCTTTTGCTGTGAGCTTATCAGTACATATTGGTTTCCCCAAACAACTAGCTATTCGTCCCAGATTTTCTGTCGCCCAATATTGGATGGGTAAGTTTGGAAACACTACCCATACTAGTATTGCATTCAGTGGTTCTTCGGCTAGTTTGAAGTTTGGTACTTATTGTTTCAAAATCATAGGCCTATTGTTGTAAGTATAAGGCCCATTCTGCATAATCTTCAATTTGTCCTCTTCATCATCAAATCTAAATATGAAGTAGCCTTCATCATAAAGATAAACCTGCGGAGTTGTGACAGTATTCCATACCCCATAGACAAATTTGAGCATATCTTTAAATGAAGAATTACCCCCAATTACATAGCCAACTAGGGCTGACCTCCATTTTGATTTTGCAATTCTATGGCATTAGCACTAAGCTTGACGACTTTAATTCCATCTTTCAGGGTCGGGGGGAAGTAATTAAGTTTCTACCCTAGATGTTGAGCTCGATTACCTTTGACTATATCCGCCATGGTTGGCTTGACCGTACTAGAATTTGCAGAGAATGTTAATTTCCTTGCTGTATTTTGAGCTCCTGGTTGCTCGTCTTCTACCTCCATCCGTTGCTTGTCCGGAACCTCTGATTTATCTCGATTTAGTGCTTGTAGTATCGTTGGAGCACTGCCAATACCCATCATCCATTGCCCTATTTGAATTAGGGCTAAGTTATGTGGAATTCCCGTCTCTGTTGTAACAACTCTAGATGATTCATCTTTAGTTGAGGAAAGATTGGTGTCAACCACCGGCGCCGGAATCTGCTTCTTCTTCTGGCGTGCCATGAATGGTGCACGTTAGCTATTTTCGCTTAACATGCGCCTTCTTCTTGGAAATCTCACGCAGTAAATCAAAAAATGTTTAATTCTAGAAATCTTTCCAAATCCATATGTATATTTTCTTTCTTATTTAAAAAGTACAAATATTATGAATTTCATATTATATTCACATGGTTGGAAGATACCTATTATTATTTACTATATAGGCCACTAATTTATACTTATTAAATATAAATTTAAAAGATATGTATTTTAACTATCAAGTAAAAAATAGTATTTAATATTTTATAAATACATATATATATATATATATATATATATATATATCCCACCTTAATTTTTATTTACATGCTCATCTAAAAAATTTATTTCTTATAATTAAGTTTATTTTAAATAAAAAATTATCTAATTAGATTTGTTCTACCAAACATGACACTCTGAGTTACAATATAATTATGTTATAATAAATAAATAATATTTTCTAATTATTATATTTATTGTGTATCTACGTATTGGATTCCAAACACACCCTATGAGAGCAAATCTCATTTAACCGATTGACCGTTTGGTCTTGCTTGCTTCACCTATTAGATAAGTCAAATAATTCCAATTAACTAAAGTTCTCTTTTGGATTCACTCATTTGAACACAATTTAGATTTATGTTAATTTCACGTATGAATTATATTAACAGTCACTATTATTATTTTCTAACTTTACAATAACAACAACTATAACAACAAAAAACTCAGTGTAATCTCATATATGGGTCTTGTATAAATATTTTATACAAGTACACACTATCAAGTCACTCAAAAAATATTTATAAATAAGTCTTCTTATAATATGAAATTAGTAATTATAAAAATAGGATAGACTATTTGCTATAATAGGTAAAAATGACTTAATATGGATACTGACAATGAATATAACTTAAACTCATTGTTACTCGTCCTAAAAGATGAGAGGTGACCATCATCGTTTACCCACTGTGAGAATATTCAAATTCCTCATATATTTGAACTAGCTTTTTTAAGAACCCCCAATAAGAGAAGTATATTTTAAGCAAGTTATGTTATTGTTCTCGTCAGAGATGATTTACCAATCATAATATTTTTCCAACACAACCCACATTCACAATCAATAGTGATCTAAAAGTTGCAAAAAGAATTGAAGAAAATTATTTCCTTTTCATTCCACCATTTAAGTTAAAGAAATCTCGCCTAGATCAATACTCAACTGAGAATTTTATATAAAAGAGAAAACTTGAGGAGAATTCAGAGGCAAAGATACATCTAGTAATTAATTTTAATATTAGTAAAAGATGGAAGTAGTACAATAGAACTGCACAACACTGACATGGTAGACATAAATCAATTTAGAAGGTGAAGCATAGCATTCCAAACAATCCAAAGCTAGCTAGTACGTGAATGAATTAACCGGCTAAAATATCGAAACCAAAGTAATGGTTTTTGGAACTCAAAATATGTTTTTACAGTTAAAAAAAAAGTTACATTTCTAACTAAAACGCAGTATTATACTGCGTTTTAGTTTAACAAAAATGTAGCCGTTAAGGTAAACCGCAGTATAATACTGCGTTTTAAAATGCCCCTTTCTTCCCCACCCACGACAGAATCGAGTCCACCATTAAAATACTCCCCAGCAGCGGTCCGCCCCCCCTCCCCCCCTCCCCCCCCTGATTTAAAAAAAATATCAAGTGGACCCCACCCGTCACATAAAAAGTGAAGATTGTAGGTCCCGCATACAACCCAAGCCTTCGATTGTTGTGGTTTCCTTGTTTCGGGCTCAAAATTTCAAATTTCCGACATTGCTAAAAACATAAATCGAGGTATTCCGATTTAGTTTATGTCGAAATTCATATAATAATGCATATTTATTTTCTTGAATGTGTTCCCACGTTGTTTTGTATTTTTTTGCGATTAAATTTGTATGTCATTTTTATCCGGACTAAATTATTAGTGTTTAAAAAAAATAGTTACTGTTGAGAATTGTTAATAAAAATGTTCATAAATTTCTTTTACTGTTTTATATGTAATTTCGTGATGCTAAAATGAATAAATTTGACCTTGGTCAACGTTTTGGGTAAACGGACCCGGACCCGTGATTTGACGGTCCCGGAGGGTCTGTAGGAAAATATGGGACATGGGCGTATGGCCGGAATCAAATTCCGAGGTCCCAAGCCCGAGAAATGAATTTTTTTGTAAAATTATTTTCTGAAATTGTTTAAGGAAATTTGAAATGAAATTGATTAGAACATGTTGGTATCGGGCCCGTATTTTGGTTCCGGCGCCCGGTACAGGTCTTATATATGGTTTAAGTTATTCCTGTAAAATTTGATTGAAAACGGACGTCGTTTGACGTGATTCAGACCTAAATTGGAAAAATTGATGGTTTATGAAGTTTGAAAGAATTCTTGATTTTGAGGTTTAATTCGATGTTTATGATGTTATTTTGGCGATTTGATCGCACGAATAAGTCTGTAGGATATTTTTGAGGTTGTGTGTATATTTGGTTTGGATCCCCGAGAGCTCGGGTGAGTTTTGGATCGGCCACGGGGTGCATTTTTGAACTTAAAAGTTGCTGGTGTGAACTGACCTGCAGGCTACGCATTTGCGAAGCCAGCCTCGCAAATGTGAGCCATGCCTCGCAAATGCGAGACTATGCCTGGGCAGCCTTCTTCACAAATGCGAAAGCTGGGAAATTATGAAGGGTTCGCAAATGCGAACCCTATTTCGCAATTCCCACATCTGAGAGGTTGCGAACCCACATTCACATTTCCCATATCAGAGACCTGCAATTTTACACTTAAACGACTTTGAACCCCATTTTTCATATTTCTCAAACCCAAACACACTTAGGTGATTTTCCAAGAACAAGTCTTCTTCCAAATCAATAGTAAGTTAGTTTTTACTCATTTCTTTCAATCATTAACATCTTTAACATGATTTCAACCTAAAATCAAAGATTTTCATGGGGGGAAATTGGGTGTTTTGGGTAGAACCTAGGATTTTCAAAAATTGGGCATTTGGACCTCAATTTGAGGTCCGATTTCAAAACAAATTATATATTTGAGTTCGTGGGGGAATGGGTAATCGGGTTTTGGTTCGAACCTGGGGTTTTGACCACGTGGGCCTGGGGGCGATTTTTGACTTTTTGGGTAAAACTTTGGAAAACTCATTTTCATGCATTGGGGTTGATTCATTTAGCACTTATTGATGTAATTATGTAATTTGTGATTAGATACGAGCGAATTGGCGATGGAATCAAGGGGTAAAGCTATAATTGAGACTTGAGTTGTGTTCGAGGCATCGAGGTAAGTGTTTGGTCTAACCTTAGCTTGAGGGATTAGGAGTTGCGTCCTATTTGCTAATTGTTTCTTGTTGAGTACGATGTATATGCATGGTGACGAGTATCTATACGTCGGTGTCGAGCATGACCGTGAGTCTTATATTGTGATTTCCATGATTTCATTGTATTATTCATGCCTTGGTGAAAATTTCTATTTGTTGTGTAATGTCGTGCAAAGAATTGTGACCTATGAACGTTGAGGAGCGTTTGCTCCAGTTGTATAACGAATTGGAACAAGTTTGGGTATAACTAAGGTAGTTAGGTGTTGTAACAAGTTTGGGTATTGCTGAGGTAGCTAGGTGTTGTAACAAGTTTGGTTATGGCTGAGGTAGTTAGGTGTTGTAACAAGTTTGGGTATAGCTGAGGTAGTTAGGTGTTGTAACAAGTTTGGGTATGGCTGAGGTAGATAGGTGTTGTAACAAGTTTGGTTATAGCTGTTTCTTTTTCCCTTGCCGGGATAGTGTAGACCTTTTGATCCCTTGTCGGGACTCTGGTTATAATTATAAATATTATATATGGATCGGGTTGCACGTCGCAACAATATTATATATGGATCGGGTTGCACGCCGCAACAATATTATATATGGATCGGGTTGCACGCCGCAACAATATTATATATGGATCGGGTTGCACGCCGCAACAATATTATATATGGATCGGGTTGCGCCGCAACAATATTATATATGGATCGGATTGCACGCCACAACAATATGAAATGGGAGCGGGTGGTACGCCTACCACGAGGTATAATGAAATGGGAGCGGGTGGTACGCCTACCACGAGGTATAATGAAATGGGAGCGGGTGGCACGCCTGCCACGAGATACATGAAATGGGATCGGGTTGCACGCCTGCAACAAGATGTGAAAAGAAAGTGAAATCTGCTTTTGTTTTCCTTATTCTTGCTAGTGGTTGAATTTTGACTCCTTTATAGTTCTCTTGATATTCTGTTTTACCTGTTATTCCCCGAAGCATGTTTCCCCCTCCCATCCTTACTTGCTTATACTTGCTTTACTTTCCGTTGTATATTATATAACTGCACAGGTTTATTTGATAGTTTGGTCCTAGCCTCGTCACTACTTCGCCGAGGTTAGGCTAGGCACTTACCAGCACAGGGGGTCGGTAGTGCTGATACTACACTCTGTGCTCTTTTGCACAGATCCAGGTCCCGGAGTAGCATTTGGTCATCAGCAGTAGATTGGGAGCTATCCTTCAGTCCGAGACTCCGAGGTAGCCCTGCAGGCGTTCGCAGGCCCGGCGTCTCTTCTATCAGTTTCTATGTTCTGTTGTCATTTGTACTCGAGACAGACTATGTTCTTTTCTTTCAATCACTTATTTGTAGTAATCCTAGACAGTCCGTGGATGTTGTGACACCAGGTTCTGGTTAGAGGCATGTGTTGGTCTTCAGGATATTTTGGTCTTATATTTTATTTAAGACTTCCGCTAAATTTCATATTCCGCTGCAATTTATTTGTTTATTTTCGATAAACTTAATTGGTTAAAAAGGAATTAAAACAGAAAGAGTTAATGATTTCTATGATCGTGGCTTGCCTAGCTTCTACGAGTAGGTGCCATCACGACTACCGAGGGTGGAAAATTCGGGTCGTGACAAGAACATGTTGGTATCGGGCCCGTATTTTGGTTCCGGCACCTGGTACAAGTCTTATATATGATTTAAGATAATTCTGTGAAGTTTGGTAAGAAACGGAGTCCGTTTGACGTGGTTCGGACCTTAAATGCAAATTTGATGTTTAAAGAAGTTTTGGGAAATTTTATTGAATTTGAGGTTTAATTCGATGTTCATGATGTTATTATGGTGATTTGATTACACAAATAAGTCCGTAGGATGTTTTTGAGGTTGTGTGTGTGTTTGGTTTGGAGCCCCGAGGACTCGGGTGAGTTTTGGATAGGCCACGGGGTGGATTTTTAGACTTAGAAAATTGCAGGATTTTAGCTGGTGTACCAAGGCATGCAGGCTTCGCATTGCGAAGCCTGGCTCGCAAATGCGAAGGCTGGATCGCAATTGCGAAAACAGTCCAGGCCTGCCTTGCTCGCAAATGCGACGCAAATGCGAAACTTCCCTGTTCTGCCTTGGGTCGCAAATGCGACCCTTTCTTGGCAATTGCCAAGTCGCAAATGCGACATGTTGTTCGCAAATGTGAAGGTCCTATTTTCCTGAAGGGTTCGCAAATGCGAACCCTGTTTCGCAATTCCCATATCAGCAGAGGTCGGGGTTCGCAATTGCGAACCCCTGTTCGCAATTCCCACATCTGAGACCTGCAACTTTTATACTTAGCCGAATTTTAACCCATTTTTCATATTCTCTCAAAACATAAGCACACTTAGGCGATTTTTCAAGGATTTCGTCTTCTCTAAATCAATTGTAAGTCGATTTTTAACTAACTTTCTTCAATTCTTAACATCTTTTAACATGATTTCAACTTCAAACCAATGATTTTCATGGGGGAAATTGGGTGTTTTGGGTAGAACCTAGGTTTTTCAAAAATTGGGGATTTGGACCTCGCTTTGAGGTCCGATTTCAAAACAAATTATATATTTGAGTTCGTGGGGAAATGGGTAATCGGGTTTTGGTTCGTACCTCGGGTTTTGACCATGTGGGCCCGGCGGCGATTTTTGACTTTTTGGATAAAACTTTGGAAAACTCATTTTCATGCATTGGGGTTGATTCATTTAGCGTTTATTGATGTAATTAAGTAACTTGTGACTAGATACGAGCGAATTGGTGGTAGAATCAAGGTGTAAAGCTATAATTGAATCGTGAATTGTGTTCGAGGCAACGAGGTAAGTGTTTGGTCTAACCTTAGCTTGAGGGATTAGGAGTTGTGTCCTATTTTTTATTTGTTTCTCGTTGAGTACGACGTATAGGCATGGTGACGAGTATCTATACATTGGTGTCGAGCATGACCGTGAGTCTTATATTGTGATTTCCATGATTTCGTTGTATTATTCATGCCTTGGTGAAGGTTTCTATTGTCATGTAAAGTTTGTGGAAAGAATTGTGATCTATGAACATTGAGGAGTGTTGGCTCAAGTTGTATAACGAATTGTGAAAGTATAAGTGATAATTGAACCTCTAGGGCAATGGCTCGAGTTGTGAAGTAAATTGTGAAGTAAATTGTGAAGTAAAAGTGAGAAAGAGGAGATATCATTATGTTTCCCCCTTGCCGGGCTATTGTTGAGTTGTGATTCCCTTGCATTGTGTTCTTAATTGATATTACGGATGCTTAGGTTGATGATTCTTTGTGTTGGAATAAGTTTGGTTATAGCTGAGGTAGTTAGATGTTGGAATAAGTTTGGTTATAGCTGAGGTAGTTAGATGTTGGAACAAGTTTGGTTATAGCTGAGGTAGTTAGATGTTGAACAAGTTTGGTTATAGCTGTTTCTCCCTCGCCGGGACGTAATTACTATTGCTGTCGAATCCCTTGCCGGGATAGTGTAGACCTTATTGATCCCTTGTCGGCACTCTCGTTATGATGTGAATATTATATGTGGATCGAGTTGCACGCCGCAACAATATTATATGTGGATCGGGTTGCACGCCGCAATAATATTATATAAGGATCGGGTTGCACGTCGCAACAATATTATATATGGATCGGGTTGCACGGCCCAACAATATTATATGTGGATCGGGTTGGATGCCGCAACAATATTATATATGGATCGGGTTGCACGCTGCAACAATATTCTATGTGGATCGGATTGCACGCCGCAACAATATTATATGTGGACCGGATTGCACGCCGCAACAATGATAAATTGTCACCCCCCAAAATCCGAGGAGCGCGACCGGCGCTCAACCGAGTAAACCCGACTGAGCAAGCCTGTTAGGTTTCATTCTACCCAAACTAATTCATGAATAAATAGGAGATGGACTCCATTAATCAAATTCTATAAACATGTCATTAACGATTTCCATTTCATTTTCATTAGCAACTTCATTCACAATTTTGAAGATATTACAAGTTTTATACATCATTGCCAAACATCAATATTTCTATTTTAATTCCAATACCCGACACTACCCACAACCTATCTACGGAGCCTCTAAATACAATTGAAGTATAATATGGAAATGCCGGCAACAAGACTCCGGCTATATCTCAAATACAAAGTACATGATTAACAGATGAAACAGGACCCCAAAATGAAGCGGGGCTCACCAAGTCAGCTGAAAGGATGATGCGGCACTAGCTGCGACCAACACTGCCTGCTATAGAAACACCTACATCCATATAAAGACGTAGCGCCCCCAGCAAAAGGGACGTTAGTGCCATCGATTAGTACTAGTATGTATAACTAAACACCATCTCATTAGAAAGAACAACCATATAAGGACAAAGAAATCATAAGGATTCAACAAAAGCTTTAAACAATCACTACATCATCAAATAAAAGGAATCACATAGCTTTCACATAATTTCCATATCTTTAGTGGGGCTTTTACTACTGTTCATCATTATTCACAATACCACCGCTTTCTTGAGTGGAGTCCGATCACGGCCCGATCGGCTAAGCCATCTCCCCGAAACGTTACCATTATTTCATTCACACTTTCCAGTTTCAACCATCAATACATTATCACCATGTGTATATATATCATGGCGTCCGATCACGGCCCGATCTGCTAAGCCGTCTCCCCGAGACGTTACCATTTTCCGTTATTCATCTCACACCAATCTTTGGTTTCACATGTATTTGTTCATCGGCACTTGGGGCCACAATTATCACATCATACTTGTCACTATGCCATATTTCATAACTCTCATTCCACATCACTTTCACTTTCAACATGAAACTTGCAATTTAAGATAATGGGTACATACAAGAGCAATTCAAGTTATAAGCATAGGGAGGGATTCTCATGATCCGGCATAATGGTCACAATTTAACTTGACTTGAAATCTAGGCAATTTAGCATATAGTTCACATTATTCACATATCCCCGATTACCAAGAATAGCACACTGAACATATTGGGACACACTTTTCACATATATTCTTGCAACACTAATTCCTTTGAAGTAACAAATACTACGTCAATCAAATTCCGGACTTACAATTTTACATGGACACCATGGGAGCTCAATTTCTAAGAAGAGGGTGTTTTAGCCATACATACCTTGCTTAAGCTTTCCTTAAGTTACTGCGACGTTCCGAAAATTCTAGCAATCCCAATCTACTTTGAGACATAACAAAATTGAACACAAATTAGGAAGGTATTAATGGTTTTAGCTCATTTGAGCATTTTATCAAATACTAGTTGAGCATCTTGATTTCAAATCTCTTTTACAAGGTTTCCTTCATTCCCCAAACCCAATCATTACTTATTTATGTTCAACAATCTTCCCACAAACCTAATTTGTACATGCATGTATACATAATACTATTACACCGAAGAATCATACCTCAATAACCCATCTTATACTCCAAACTCGAAATTAAAGTCTAATGTATAGAACCTTACCTCTTAGATGAAGAACATGTGATTGAGTTCTTTGATTCTTGTAGACTTGAGTAAGAGATGGGTGATTATGAAGCTAGGCCCCTCCTTTATCTCTCTATATACTCTCATCTCTCTCTAAAATCAGTAGGAAATGACCCCAAATTGAACCCCAAAGCCTATATATTAAAATGGGGCCGGGTTATAAAAATAGGAAATATAACCCTCCGAAACCGGGTCCGCGATCGCAGAATGGACCGCAAAAAAAGAAGGTGGGCCGCAGAATGCATCGCAAAATAGGTGCCCATAATTGGGAACACTGGCCCAATTTGCGACAGATCTGCGATCGCAAAGTCAAAAATGCGACAGATTTGCGATCGCAGATTCGACACAGGATCGCATTTTTCCAGCCTTTAGTAATTTGATCATAACTTTGTGTAGGAATGTACAAATGACGAACGGTTTGAAGCATTAGAAACTAGACTCAAAGGCCTTTCGTTTGATAGGTTATTCATCACATAAACCTTATACATATTTAGATATGCTCGTTCAAACTATGGACTAGTGCGAGTACCTTTAGAATCTTAGCCTATAATGAAAATTTTCCCATTTGGCTTACACTTAGGCCTCTCCTTGGACCCCACCTTACTTAATATAAGACTCATACACTCATTTAACAAATCCAATTGATGCCCACCATGCTAATAGCACATAAAATATTATAATTAGCCTACGTGGCATCACGAAATCCTAGATTACTTAGAAAAATTTTCCGGGGCCTTACATAAATGATATGGATCGGGTTGCACGCCGCGACAGTGTTGTTATATATATTGGGATCGGGATGCGCGCCGCAACTATTATTAATACAAGCGTGTTTAGTTTGGATATTAGATTCTTTTCTTTTGCTGTGAATTCTAAGCTGCCCTTAGACTGTTACTCTGGATTTACTGTTAATATTGGTATACCCCCGCAACATGTTTCTCCTCCCACCTCTACTAGCTTATTCCTGCTTTACTTTCCGCTGTATATTATATAACTGCACAAGTTTATTTGATAGTCTGGTCCTAGCCTCGTCACTACTTCGCCGAGGTTAGGCTAGGCACTTACCAGCACATGGGGTCGGTTGTGCTGATACTACACTTTGCACTCTATGGTGCAGACCCCAGTGTTGTAGACTTCGGACCGCAGTGAGATTGCTGATTCTTGTTCATCAGGCGACCCGAGGTAGTCCTACAGGCGTCCGTAGGCCTTGGCGTCTCCTTCCATATACTATTCCTGTTTCTTTCATGCATTTCCTGAGATAGTGTTATTATTTCTTTCAGACCTTTATTTGTAGTGTTCTTAGACCGTTTGTGAAACTGTGACACCAGTTCTGGGTAGTCGAGATTCAAACAGTTGTATTGGATTCATGTTCTGATAGCTTATTGCTTTTTTTTCCGCTTAAGTTAAATTCCGCTGGTTAAATGTTATTACTTCGTAATTGTTAATGATTATAACATGGGTAAAAAGGTAAATTGTGAAAATAATTGGCTTCCTAGCTCGTATTAGTAGGCGCCATCACGACTCCCGAGGGTGGGAAATCTGGGTCGTGACAAGTTGGTATCAGAGCTCTAGGTTACATGGGTCTCACAGTTCACAAACTAGCTTAGTAGAGTCTGAGGGATCGGTACAGAGACGTCTGTATTTATCCCTAGAGGATACAGAGTTAGGAAAAAGACTTCACATCTATTCTTTCCTGTCGTGCTATTTTGTTCTCTCAGTGCTAAATTGAAACCCCTACTCTTGTCCCTTCGCGAATGGCGAGGTCACGTACCGCTTCTTCAGCCGAACAACAGCACTGAGCGGTGATAGATTAGCTACGTCTTCGGAGGCTTTGTGGAGGTTGGATAGGTTTCACCAAGCTCTTCACTACTACTTTCAGTGGTGCATCTACTGGGGATCCCCAGGATTATCTAGACAGCTGTCATGAGGTTCTCAGGAACATGGGGATAGTGGAGACCAATGGGGTCGATTTTGCTACTTTTCACTTATCTGGATCCGCCAAGACTTGGTGGAGAGATTATAGCTTGGCTAGACCAGCCGGATCACCAGCTTTGACTTGGGAGCAGTTCACTTAGCTATTTCTGGAGAAGTTTCTCCCCATCACTCTGAGAGAGGCATATCGGAGGCAGTTTGAGCGTCTCCAGCACGGTTCTATGACCGTTACTCAGTACGAGATCAGGTTCACCAACTTGGCCCGTCATGCTCCTATCATACTTCCCACTGTGAGAGAGAGTGAGGAGGTTCATTGAGGGACTCGTCCAGCCCACTCAGTTAGCTAGAGGTGGAGGTAGAGATGCTAGAGGTGGAGGTAGAGGTATTAGAGGTAGAGGTGCAGGTACTGTTCTGGGTTGTAGCAGAGAAGCTTCGATTTATTTTGGTGCCGCATCTGGTCATGCCTAGTGGTTCCTTCTATTGATTCTGTGCCCGTTGTTTGTGAGTTTCCTGAGGTATTCCCTTCATAGCTGTCGGGTATGCCACCCGACAGGGATATTGATTTTTGCATTGGTTTGGTTCCGGGCACTCAGCCCATTTCTATTCCGCCGTATCGTATGGCCCCGCCTGAGTTGAAAGAGTTAAAGGAGAAGTTGGAAGACTTGCTTGAGAAGGGTTTCATTAGACCCAGTGTTTCGCCTTGGGGTGCACCGGTGTTGTTTGTTAAGAAGAAGGATGGGTCAATGAGAATGTGTATTGATTACCGGCAATTGAACAAGGTTACAACCAAGAATAAGTATCCGCTCCCAAGGATTGATGATTTGTTCGATCAGCTTCAGGATGCCAAGGTATTTTCAAAGATTGACTTGAGATCTGGCTACCATCAGTTGAGGATTAGGGCATCCGATGTCCCTAAGACAGCTTTTCGCACTCGGTACGGACATTATGAGTTCTTTGTTATGTCATTCAGGTTGACAAATGCCCCAGCAGCCTTCATGGATTTGATGAATCGAGTGTTCAGGCCTTATTTGGATTCGTTCGTGATAGTCTTCATTGATGATATTTTGATATATTACCGCAGCCGGGAGGAGCACGAGCAGCACCTTAGAGTGGTTCTTCGGATTCTGAGGGATAGTCAGTTATATGCTAAGTTCTCGAAGTGTGAGTTCTGGTTGAGTTCAGTTGCATTTCTGGGTCATGTTGTATCAGCAGAGGGTATTCAAGTTAATCCGAAGAAGATTGAGGTAGTCAAGAACTGGCCTAGACCAGCATCAACTATAGAGATTCGGAGTTTCTTAGGATTGGCAGGCTACTATCGTCGGTTCGGGGAGGGGTTTTTATCTATTGCAGGCCCGATGACCAGGTTGACCTAGAAGGGTGCCCAGTTCAGATGGTCGGATATGTGTGAGGCAAGCTTTCAAAAGCTCAAGACAGCTCTGACTACGGCACCGGTGTTGGTTTTGCCCACAGGTTCAGGGCCTTCTACAGTTTATTGTGATGCTTCTCGTATTGGACTTGGTGCAGTGTTGATGCAGGATGGCAAGGTCATTGCCTATGCTTCGCGGCAGTTGAAGATTCATGAGAAGAACTATCCGGTTCATGATTTGGAGTTGGTAGCCATTGTTCACGCATTGAAGATTTGGAGGCATTATCTGTATGGCGTGGCACGTGAGGTGTTCACGGATCACAAGAGTCTTCAGTATTTGTTCAAGCAAAAGGAGTCGAATTTGAGGCAGAGGAGGTGGTTGGAGTTGTTGAAGGATTATGATGTCACCATCTTATATCATCCGGGAAAAGCCAATGTGGTGGCCGATGCTTTGAGTAGGAAGTCAGCCAGTATGGGCAGTCTTGCTTATATTCCGGTCGGTGAGAGACCGCTTGCCTTGGATGTTCAGGCTTTGGCAAATCAGTTCGTGAGGTTGGATGTTTCTGAGCCCCACCGCGTGTTAGCTTTCCCAGTCGCTCGTTCTTCATTATCGGAGCGTATCCGAGATCGGCAGTATGATGATCCCCATTTGTGTGTCCTCAGAGACACGGTGCAGCACGGAGGTGCCAAGCAGGTTACCTTAGGTGATGGTGGAGTTTTGAGATTGCAGGGTCGAGTTTGTGTGCCTAATGTGGATGGGCTTCGAGAGTTGATTTTAGAGGAGGCCCATATTTCCGGTACTCTATTCATCCGGGCGCCGCAAAGATGTATCAGGACTTGCGGCAGCATTATTGGTGGCGGAGAATGAAGAAGGATATCGTTGCATATGTGGCTCAGTATTTGAATTGTCAGCAGGTTAAGTACGAGCATCAGAGGCCCGATGGTTCATTTTAGAGGATTGAGCTTCCCGAGTGGAAGTGAGAGCGGATCACTATGGATTTCGTTGTTGGACTCCCGCAGACTCGGAAGAAGTTCGACGCAGTATGGGTCATTGTTGATAGGCTCACCAAGTCAGCGCATTTCATTCTTGTGGCAGTCTCTTATTCTTCCGAGAGGTTAGCTGAGATCTATATCCAGGAGATTGTTCGCCTTCATGGTGTGCCCGTGTCTATCATTTCGGACCGAGGTACGCAGTTTACCTCGCGTTTCTAGAGAGCAGTTCAGCGAGAGTTGGGCACACAGTTTGAGTTGAGCACAGCATTTCATCCCTACACGGACGGGCAGTCCGAGCGGACTATTCAGATTTTGGAGGATATGCTCCGAGCTTATGTCATTGACATTGGAGGCTCGTGGGATCAGTTTTTGCCTTTAGCAGAGTTTGCCTACAACAACAGCTACCAGTCGAGTATCCAGATGGCTCCTTATGAGGCTTTGTATGGTAGGCGGTGTCGGTCACCGGTTGGATGGTTTGAGCCATGAGGGGCTCGGTTGTTGGGTATGGATTTGGTCCAGGATGCCTTGGACAAGGTCATGATCATTTAGGATAGCCTTCGTACAGCTTAGTCCAGGCAAAAGAGTTATGGCGACCGCAAGGTTCGAGATTTAGCTTTCATGGTCGGTGAGCGGGTATTGCTTCGAGTGTCGCCTATGAAGGGCGTGATGAGATTTGGGAAGAAGGGCAAGCTTAGCCCTAGGTTCGTCGGTCCGTTTGAGATTCTTGATCGAGTGGGAGAGGTGGCTTATAGACTTGCATTGCCGCCGAGCTTATCAGCCGTGCATCCAGTGTTTCATGTTTCCATGCTTCGGAAATATCACGGCGATCCATCCCACGTTTTAGATTTCAGCACTGTCCAGTTGGACAAGGACTTGTCTTATGAGGAGGAGCCGGTAGCCATTCTAGACCGGCAGGTTCGTTAGTTGAGATCGAAGAGTTTCTTCTGTTCGTATTCAGTGGAGAGGTCAGCCTCCTGAGGCATCGACCTGGGAGTCCGAGTCCGATATGCGGAGCCGTTATCCCCATCTTTTCCCCGACTCAGGTACTTCCTTCTTCTGTCCGTTTGAGGACGAACGGTTGTTTTAGAGGTGGAGGATGTGATGACCTTCATCACTTGTTTTTAAATCGAATTCTGTGTTCCGAGGCCTTAAAAACCTCTTTTAGCATCACCTCGATTTGCGTGCGTAGTCCGGGCGCGCAGCCAGAAAGCCTATATGTGAAAATCTATGAAAAATGATAAATTTTGACTATAACATGAATTAATTTGACTTCGGTCAACATTTTGGATAAACGGTCCCGGAGGGTCCGTAGGAAAATATGGGACTTGGGCGTATTCCCGGAATCGAGTTTCGAGGTCCCAAGCCCGAGAAATGAATTTTTAAAGAAAATTGTTTTCTGAAATTGTTTAAAGGATTTGGAAATGAATTTTGATTAGAACATGTTGGTATCGGGCCCGTATTTTGGTTCCGGCGCCCGTTTAGGTCTTATATATGATTTAAGATAATTCTGTGAAGTTTGGTAAGAAACGGAGTCCGTTTGACGTGATTCGGACCTTAAATGCAAATTTGATGTTTAAAGAGGTTTTGGGAAATTTTATTGAATTTGAGGTTTAATTCGATGTTCATGATGTTGTTATGGTGATTTGATTACACGAATAAGTCCGTAGGATGTTTTTGAGGTTGTGTGTGTGTTTGGTTTGGAGCCTCGAGGGCTCGGGTGAGTTTTGGACAGGCCACGGGGTGGATTTTTAGACTTAGAAAATTGCAGGATTTTAGTTGGTGTGCCCAGGCATGCAGGCTTCGCATTTGCGAAGCCTGGCTCGCAAATGCGAGCCCGCAAATGCGAAGGCTGGATCGCAACTGCGAAAACAGCCCAGGCCTGCCTTGCTCGCAGATGCGAGCTTCCTTTCGCAAATGCGAAACTTCCATGTTCAGCCTTGGGTCGCAAATGCGACCCTTTCTTCGCAATTGCCAAGTCGCAATGCTAAAATGCGAAGGTCCTATTTTCCTGAAGGGTTCGCAAATGCGAACCCTGTTTCGCAATTCCCATATTAGCAGAGGAATTGCGAACCCCTGTTCATAATTCCCACATCTGAGACCTGCAACTTTTATACATAGCCGAATTTTAGCCCATTTTTCATATTCTCTCAAAACATAAAAACACACTTAGGCAATTTTTCAAGGATTTCTTCTTCTCCAAATCAATTGTAAGTCGATTTTTAACTAACTTTCTTCAATTCTTCACATCTTTTAACATGATTTCAACTTCAAATCAATGATTTTCATGGGGGAAATTGGGTGTTTTGGGTAGAACCTAGGTTTTTCAAAAATTGGGGATTTGGACCTCGATTTGAGGTCCGATTTCAAAACAAATTATATATTTGAGTTCGTGGGGGAATGGGTAATCGGGTTTTTGGTTCGAACCTCGGGTTTTGACCATGTGGGCCCGGGGCCAATTTTTGACTCTTTGGGTAAAACTTTGGAAAACTCATTTTCATGCATTGGGGTTGATTTATTTAGCGATTATTGATGTAATTAAGTAACTTGTGACTAGATACGAGCGAATTGGTGGTGGAATCAAGGGGTAAAGCTATAATTGAATCGTGAATTGTGTTCGAGGCATCGAGGTAAGTATTTGGTCTAACCTTAGCTTGAGGGATTAGGAGTTGTGTCCTATTTGCTATTTGTTTCTCGTTGAGTACGACGTATAGGCATAGTGACGAGTATCTATACATTGGTGTCGAGCATGACCGTGAGTCTTATATTGTAATTTCCATGATTTCGTTGTATTATTCATGCCTTGGTGAAGGTTTCTATTGTCATGTAAAGTTTGTGGAAAGAATTGTGATCTATGAACATTGAGGAGCGTTGACTCAAGTTGTATAACGAATTGTGAAAGTATAAGTGATAATTGAACCTCTAGGGCAATGGCTCGAGTTGTGAAGTAAATTGTGAAGTAAAAGTGAGAAAGAGGAGAGATCATTATGTTGCCCCCTTGCTGGGCTATTGTTGAGTTGTGATTCCCTTGCATTGTGTTCTTAATTGATATTACGGATGCTTAGGTTGGTGATTCTTTGTGTTGGAATAAGTTTGGTTAAAGCTGCGGTAGTTAGATGTTGGAATAAGTTTGGTTATAGCTGAGGTAGTTAGATGTTGGAACAAGTTTGGTTATAGCTGAGGTAGTTAGATGTTGGAATAAGTTTGGTTATAGCTGAGGTAGTTAGATGTTGGAATAAGTTTGGTTATAGCTGAGGTAGTTAGATGTTGGAACAACTTTGGTTATAGCTGTTTCTCCCTCGCCGGGACGTAAATACTATTGCTGTCGAATCCCTTGCCGGGATAGTGTAGACCTTATTGATCCCTTGTCGCGACTCTCGTTATGATGTGAATATTATTTGTGCATCGGGTTGCACGCCGCAACAATATTATATGTGGATCGGGTTGCACGCCGCAACAATATTATATATGGATCGGGTTGCACGCCGCAACAATATTATATATGGATCGGGTTGCACGCCGCAACAATATTATATATGGATCGGGTTGCACGCCGCAACAATATTATATGTGGATCGGGTTGCTGTCACGACACAATTCCCATACCCGGTCGTGATGGCGCCTCTCGTGAAGACAAGGCCAGCCAACTAACCCAAATCCTTTCGCTAACAATTATTAAACATAAATGAATAGAAGATACAACTTAATGGCATTAGAAATTATTAATTACTACCCGACCGGGGTGTCACAAGTCACGAGCATCTAAGGAAACCTTAACACAACTACATGCCAATAAATATATACAAGTAAAATTTCTGGAAAACAAAAGACAACATCCGGTGCCGCGAACGCTGGCGGTCACCTTGCTCAGCTACAATAACAATACCTTCAATCCGCTAATAACCCGCTACCGGGTGAACGATACCTGCAACTGCACGCGAGGTGCAGGGAGTAAAGTGAGTACTTCCAACTCAGTGAGTAATAAACATATATAATGGCTGAAAGTAAGAAATTCCGAAATATTACAATATAAAGCTATAATTAGTGATTCAGCACATAAAACGATGGAACAACAACAATACCAGGACAAGTAAGACAAATAGGTATAAATGCATGAATGCAATGCAATGCACATGACCGCTGCGGCGCACAGCCCGATCCATTTGGGTACCCGCGCTCACTGTGGGGGTTCAGACTCCGGAGGGGCTCCTACAGCCCAAGCGCAATATCATCGTAGCATTCGCTGCAGCGTGCAGCCCGATCCACACTCAGTCCAGATATATATATGCATGCAAGCCACTCGGGCACAGTCAAATTGTTCATTTTTTTAGCTTCAATTATTAGGAATTATAGAGCTAACTGTTTAAACCTTTATTTATTTACTTAACATTTCGAGGCAGTGTCTAACTCAGAACTGGTATCATGAAATATGCTAAGCATCATGGAAGCAGTGATAAGGATCCCTGAAGGAGGCAAATGATAGGCACAAAGCCCCAAACATATTCATAAAATCCAAGTAGGATGATTACCAAACAATTTCTAGTCAAGAACACAGTACGAACATCAATCGGAACGGACTAGGTCACAATCCCCAGTCACAATTGACCCCGCACTCGTCATAGAGTACGTGTCTCGCCTCAATATAGCGTCACAATGTGATATGCCGGGGTTTCAAACCCTCAGGTCATCATCTACATCTATTACTCACCTCAAGCCAGCCACAAGTCTAGCTCGCTATGCCTTTGCCTTTCGAATCAACCTCTTCGCACGCCGAATCTTAATAAACCACAACGAATACTTTACAATAGGCTAAAGAAACATAATCCTATCGAAAAGACTCGAAAAACACCAAAATTCACTAAGTTGGCAAAACCCGAGCCCCGGGCCCGCTTCTCGAAAAATTACGAAATTTACATCACTGGATTCCTCGTCTCGCCACGAGTCTACATACCAATTTTACTAAAATCGGAGTTCAAATGCCCTTTCAAAATCCGTTTTACATCACAAATTTTCAAGCCCTAGCTTGACCCGTTTTTGATGAATTTTCCACAATTTACATGTAATTTCTACCATAAACTCGAATATTTAGACCAAGGAACTTACCTCCAATTGATTCTCAGTCAAAGCCCTCGAAAATTCTCGCTCAAAGCTCTCAAAACCGCTTTAAAATGGTGGAAACCATTTCTTGTTCGCGGATGAAAACAATATAAAAAAACCCTTCTGTAACAGTTGTTTTCTCTTCTGCGACAATTTCACCGCTTCTGCGGCCTACTCACCGCATCTGCGGTTTTCCTTCAAGTCGCCCAAGACCGCTTCTGCGGTCCCAAAACTGCTTCTGCGGTGACCGCTTTTGCGGAACTTCGTCCACTTCTGCAGAAAGACCTGGTCCCTCAAGGACCGCTTCTGCGACCAATACGCCGCATCTGCGGAACCGCTTATGCGGTCCCTTTTCCGCAGATGCGGAAATGACAGAACCAGCAACTTCAAACCTGCAACAAACTCCGAATTCTCCGTTTAACCACCCGAATTCACCCCGAGGCCCCCGGGACCTCAACCAAAAACACCAATACATACTAAAACCTCATTCAAACTTGTTCCCCTCGTCAAACCACATCAAACAACGCTAAAGCCATCAAATCACATCGAATTCAAGCCTAAGTTTCTTAAAAACTTCCGAATTACGCATTCGATCAAAAACCCGACCAAAACACCTCCGAATGACTTGAAATTTTGCACACATATCCAAAATCACCTAACAAAGCTACAGCAACTCTCGGAATTCTATTCCGACCCCCGGATCAAATTCTCACCCATCCACCGAAATTCGCCAAAATACTAACCTTGCCAATTCAAGCCTAATTCTACACGGGGCCTCCAAAATCAATTCCGATCGCACTCCCAAGTCACAAATCATCCCCCGAAGCTAACCGAATCACCGGAAATCACATCCGAGCCTTCTAACTCATAGGTCAACGTCCAGTTGACCTTTCCAACTTAAGCCTTCCTTAAAGAGACTAAGCGTCTCATTTCCTATCCAAACCAATTCAATTCAACTATAACTCACTCGTTGCTGATAATGAAACATGAAGAAGCAGTAAATGGGGGAAACGGGGCTGTAATACATGAGACGACGGGTCGGGTCGTCACATCCTCCCCAACTTAAACCAACGCTCGTCCTCGAGTGTACCCAGAGTTGTCCTAGAAGCTAACCAACAGCTGAATAACTTTACCAAGCATATACCCGGGGTGATCTCACGTCACCCTATCTCATATAGGTCCGACAACACAATATAGCCGAAATCTCACAGTCCATTTAAACCATAAACCATAGAACCACATTGCACTTTTCGAAATCATACACAATATCAAAACCTCACATCTATACCCAGAATAAACGCGAACCAGCTGTAATAACCCATACTTGCAACCTCAGGTGAAATCATATGATATACCACATAATCCAAACACTCGAAACGATAGAGTCTATTTACAGCAGTTGCCCATAATAACCAAATACCGATAGAAAACCTTTTATTAGCTAAAGTCTTATTCCAACACTTCCATATACTGCCAACAATAAATGAAACACGCGATAAACCGTAACCATTCCTCAGATCAACCATTCATGAAGCCACTTCCCTTTGACTAATATCACAACAGATTTCCGGGCCATACCTTGATATTATCTCTCTAACAAGCTGCAATCAATTCTGTTCGTATTCATTAATGACTCTAAGGATCACCTCGAATCCAACACACCACTCTGGTGATATGATACCTCAATACAGGCCTAAGTCACAACTTGCATATACGCGTACCAACAAGAAACAACCTGAATATACTCAATTCATGAAAATAACTCAAACAAAAGAGCTGTACTTCAAGCTCATCAGTACCATCACAACACAAGGCTGAGACCCCGTCTCACATCATAGAAATAGAACACCTGAATCTACCCCGAAATGTCATAACTCAACGCAGCCTCGCTACAATGCGCGATCCTATCCAAACACTGTTACACATGGAGCACCTCAAGACACTGTGATCAAAATTCGACAGCCACACACAATTTGATGTCTGAAACCAAGGCAATTCATTGCACCCACGGTGAAATAAACAACATACGACACGCCACCTGATAGGTCATAACCCACACTCCATTTACCGAGCAACATCCGATTACTCTTCCCGCTCGACTTCCACTATGAATCCCCAATAGACCTGCACCACGTGTGCCCATAACCAACAAATCAGAACGCCTCACAGCAAAGAAAAAGCAACTCATAGATCTCCCCAGATCACTAACAAGTTCAATAACGATCGAATCCACCTGTCCCTCAACAATACAACTCAAGACTAACCAAGCTAACTCAAGCTAAATACGTAGTCACATTGGCCTGCCAACGAACTCAATACCAAGAAGCCTGAAGCTGCTCCTTCCACTACTATAACTCCTGCCAGAGCCGTACGATACGGTGCTCGGCACCAAATAAATACCGAAATCCGCCATCTTACCCGGCGACATGCCCGGCCACAAAAAAAAATGCATCCGAAAAGTCATCAATACCGGAACTGAATCAATGGTAGAAACCTCTGCACTGACATCCATCACGAATGCCCCATTAAGAAAAACAATCCTTCTCAGCCGTCCGCTGCATCTTTTGAAATATATACCACTCTGCAAGAACATAATCCAATGCACCTTGCCGCTCAACCCGTGGCATTTCCGGCCTAGCCCGTAGCACAATAGTCTAGAATAACCCAACACTGAGACAACCAGCCTACAATCCAATATCATATCCAAAATTTGGCATACCAAGCAAAGAAAGATCCACTCGGACCTCTGATTCCCAATAACCGCTAGACGGTGCCGATACACACGATTTACAACAACTGCATAGCCTGAACACGAGAACTCCTAGTCTCCAACTCCATATAGCACACAAATCACTACACCTGATCCCATATTGTGCCGTACGAATACATATCACACCTCAAGTACCCAATCATCCCACGAAAGGTATTCTAAAGTTTCCCTGTGCCATCAAACAAACTCAGATATCAACAGTCGATCCCAAATGCCGCAACACTACCGAAGTATTATCAGTTTACATTACATTGCCCTTTTACTGGAACATATACCCCCGTCGAATCACTATGGTTGGCAATACCATTTTCCTTAATCATTTGAAGATCGATTCTTTAATCACCTGCAGCTGCCCGTGCTGCTTAAGAATTTAATGACTTTCCATTATGAACAGAACCGTAACCTTACACAAATAAATCCCAATCCTCCACCACATATCGCATATACCATACCACACTAGTATAACATGAGAACTCCATCTCCCTTCCTAACCACAAACATCTACGTACTCCACTAGTCAAGAACTCTCCATCAATCCCATCAAGAAGAGAAATGATTACACACTCCATGCTTCGCATGCCCATAGGCAATTTATACGTCTCTAAACCACGGTAAAACTTATCAAGAACTCTCCCCCAATTCCATTGCACAAGCTAAACTGCCAGGACTGAATCCTTCTACCCGAACCAAGCTAAGCAAGCTGTCAGAACTCAAGAGCCTTGCTGCACAATACCTGTAAAAGCCCATTACCTCGAACACATACGAAGAATTAATCACATCCTTACCATACCGATTCGGTCTACTATCAAGCTATTCCATCTATCTAATTTCCCTTTTTGATTCATCATCCACTTGATATTTCTCCCTCGTTGTAGCATCACAATGCCTCAATCCAAGCTTACCACACGAGACTCGAACATAAGACCACACTGTCTAAGAACCATAGGCCACTGAATACTCTCTCAATTGTTTCCCAGAAATACCACATTCTAGAATACTTCACTCTGAGAACTTTCTGCGAATCTAAATTCGCTTCCTTTACTTTCCAGGTATCGACACATAGGATCCCATGATCAACATAAAAATACCACAAGTCTTGACATTTTCTATTGAAAACACTGTCTTTAGTCACATACACCACCTTAAAACACCTGAGTGCTACATGTAGATTCTTGAACACATTAAAACCATTCTCGAGAGTCATTCTCTCTTATTCATATGCAAATTACCTGATTTAACGAACAGAACTACTCGTGCTTTATTGACACTCCGATACCGTAAAATGAGACCCTTATCCCAATATAACCAAGCAACTTCCTGCTCTATGCACCGAGCATTCTTTACCAACAACAACTCTAGACATTCCGAAATTCTCATAGCCTATGGAACATAATATAACCTTTGTCGAAATTTTGCTTCACTCGCCCATCCTCGGCTCAATTTCTGCAACTAGAACCGATTCGCCAGTATACCTCGGGATGTAACCAACATAGCACATAACCGTGCAATTAGCTAATCAACAGCAACCTCCCCAACTTGGCTCGAAGCCATATATCAAGACATACTTAACAACTCATAACACTTTTACTCTAATGATGCCACAATGTCATAGTGAGATTAAACTCAAATCATCTACAAGTTTGTGAAAACACAGATCATCTAGTACTGAAATCCTCTACAACCCTCGCATTTATCCCTACATCAACTGAGTCCACTCTCTTAAGCGACCCGAATTTTTAAATTTCAACACATACCCTTCAATTACACATGAGATCTTCTAACATACACGTAAGGACCATACCACCCAAGAACACTCCGCAGGAGATGACCCCTACTTCGCCTCAATTTAGTACTTCATCATACCTTTCACCATCATATACGTTGCTCATTCATTAGTCTTCCTGAGTCCGAACTCATACCGCCGCATGCAATGCACTTCACTTCCCAACTAGGAGGTACGATAATGTTCTTCACGCGCCCACAATTCGGGCTACACATCAATCCACAATAGGAGTCGAATCACTTAACAGTTCATCTATTATCCTGCAGACTTCTTCGTCACTACCAAGTCATATAATTACATCTCGCAGTACTAACATACTCATCACATGAATACCAAACCGCCATTCCGGCTAATAGGGGCAATACTGAACATATAAGTTCAAAACACTTGCTCACACAATCAGCACCTCGGTGCTCAAGCCATAGGCAAGGATCCGGCCTCAAGTCCTCCAGACTGGCCCAACATACTCGATCGGGGAATCACAAGCCATCAAGGCACATATACTACTGAGCGCTCATGTGCGCATACAGACGTGTGGAAGGAATTTCAAGAGTTATATCTCAAGCTGAATCAAGTACGCACGATAAGAATTCCAAGAATGGGAAGTTTTCCTAAAGGTTCTGCAGCCTCCCGAGGAGAAATACAGGCGTCCCCGTACCGCTCCGCGAGACTCTACTAAACCTGCTCATGACTCGTGAGACCTAGTAACCTAGGCTCTGATACCAACTTGTCACGACCCAATTCCCATACCCGGTCGTGATGGCGCCTCTCGTGAAGACAAGGCCAGCCACTAACCCAAATCCTTTCACTAACAATTATTAAACATAAATAAATAGAAGATACAACTTAATGGCATTAGAAACTGTTAATTACTACCCGACCGGGGTGTCACAAGTCACGAGCATCTAAGGAAACCTTAACACAACTACAGGCCAATAAATATATACAAGTAAAATTTCTGGAAAACAAAAGACAACATCCGGTGTCGCGAACGCTGGCGGTCACCTTGCTCAGCTACAATAACAATACCTTCAATCCGCTAATAACCCGCTACCGGGTGAACGATACCTGCAACTGCACGCGAGGTGCAGGGAGTAAAGTGAGTACTTCCAACTCAGTGAGTAATAAACATATATAATGGCTGAAAGTAAGAAATTCCGAAATATTACAATATAAAGCTATAATCAGCGATTCAGCACATAAAAAGGTGGAACAACAACAATACCAGGACAAGTAAGACAAATAGGTATAAATGCATGAATGCAATGCAATGCACATGACCGCTGCGGCGCGCAGCCCGATCCATTTGGGTACCCGCGCTTACTGTGGGGGTTTAGACTCCGGAGGGGCTCCTACAGCCCAAGCGCAATATCATCGTAGCATTCGCTGCGGCGTGCAGCCCGATCCACACTCAGTCCAGATATATATATGCATGTAAGCCACTCGGGCACAGTCAAATTGTTCATTTTTAGTTTCAATTATTAGGAATTATAGAGCTAAGTGTTTAAACCTTTATTTATTTACTAAACATTTCGAGGCAGTGTCTAACTCAGAACTGATATCATGAAATATGCTAAGCATCATGGAAGCAGTGATAAGGATCCCTGAAGGATGCACATGATAGGCACAAAGCCCCAAACATATTCATAAAATCCAAGTAGGATGATTACCAAACAATTTCTAGTCAAGAACACAGTACGAACATCAATCGGAACGGACTAGGTCACGATCCCCAGTTACAATCGACCCCGCACTCGTCATAGAGTACGTGTCTCGCCTCAATATAGCATCACAATGTGATATACCGTGGTTTCAAACCCTCAGGTCATCATCTACATCTATTACTCACCTCAAGCCGGCCACAAGTCTAGCTCGCTATGCCTTTGCCTTTCGAATCAACCTCTTCGCACGCCGAATCTGATTAAAACCACAACGAATACATTACAATAGGCTAAAGAAACATAACCCAATCGAAAAGACTCGAAAAATACCAAAATTCACTAAGTTGGCAAAACCCGAGCCCCNCCGTTAAGGTATTAAACGCGGAATGGTCTCGTTTTACTTATTGCATGCTATTACCCGTCCCATCCTATCAGTCCCAGAGGCATTTAGGACTACTAGTCCTACAAGGTGGGATATTAGGCTGATTGGTTTCAAAGGGTAAAATCTAAGGCGACATACAAAAAACACATACTGCATGTTGGGGGAAGCATGTAAACATATAAAGGCTCATGTATACCTCCTCAAACAAAACACATAAGTAGCATGACTTAAACATAATTAAGATCTCAAAAGATAGGGACTTTTACAGCAATTTAGACTTGGTTTTAAAAAAAACGAAGTAAGAACAGTAATAGCACGACTCTAGGCAGAGATTGGGAATCCAGTGATGGAAATCAGAAACTTAGTAAGAGTAAGATGGATGGATCATTTCAAAATCGTTTTCAGCAGAGTTTTGTTTTAAGAAAGAAAGCTAAGTGAGCCTCAGAAAATCAAAACAAGAATAGGAAAGGCAAAGTTGAAATTAAAAGAAGTTGGTTGGTTTTGGGCTAATAGCAACACAATTAATCAATTATTATAGGGCCTAAAGTTTGCCTAGGCGTCGTTGTACATTGTATGATTATTTTAGAGAATGAACATACATATTTCGATTCTGATTTATAAAGGTACGCGTGATAAAGTATTTGCAAAAAATCTTTCAAACCACTTAGCCATATTTTAACAAAGTTATTAGACAAACGTGAATTAACTACTGCAACTCGAACGAGTGAGAAGTCCTAAGGGCAGGATATCTAATGCACATAGAAGTACCTAAATCATGGTTTCTAACATGCCAATGCAGTAATGACAAATTATTTAGCTTGTTGTTAATTATCTGCTAGTTATTAACTAATCGTGGTTACAAGACGAGCGTAATGACAGGCTGAAAGTAAAGAACCTAAAGCAGGATTTCTAATGAATGAGATGCATGGCCTATACAGGTTACCTATTGCGCAGATAAGTAAATAAAATTCTATAAGCATGTTTTCTACCCATTATTTATACTAAGCATGCATAACCCTCCCCCATATTCACTATTCAACCCCAATCGTTTGTTTACTAATTATTACAAACCAGTATCATCTGAATTACAGTAAATAAGAACAAAAATAAGAAGTTATTCTATAGGGAGCCTTCAACCAGGCCCAGTCTTCCAACCTCAACCCCTTCGAGTTCACAGCCTTTGCCATGGTCTAGGTGCGGCAAAGCTCCCTAGGGCCCCATTGGGTCCCTGGCCAATACCAGCACCTAGAAATTTAAAAGAAAATGCAGGACATGTGCAGTGTGGAATACCAGCCTTGTGTGTCAAAGTTCAGTGAGTACTCAGAGGTACTCAAAGCAATGCTCACACGAAGGGGGCAGAACCTATTTTCTAAGAGTAGTGTGAAGTGCAGGAAGAAGAGTTTTCGAAAATAAGGGGGGTTTGTTTTAAAAGAAAACAGCAGAACCATAGTTCAACAGTACATGATTGCATACAAGGATCATGGGGAAAGGGGAACAGATAGATCACACAATGCTGAAGGGGATACGGGTTTAATGAACATGTATCACGACCCAATTCCCATACCCGGTCGTGATGGCGCCTCTCGTGAAGACAAGGCCAGCCAACTAACCCTAATCCTTTCACTAACAATTATTAAACATAAATGAATAGAAGATACAACTTAATGGCATTAGAAACTGTTAATTACTACCCGACCGGGGTATCACAAGTCACAAGCATCTAAGGAAACCTTAACACAACTACATGCCAATAAATATATACAAGTAAAATTTCTGGAAAACAAAAGACAACATCCGGTGCCGCGAACGCTGGCGGTCACCTTGCTCAGCTACAATAACAATACCTTCAATCCGCTAATAACCCGCTACCGGGTGAAACAATACCTGCAACTGCACGCGAGGTGCAGGGAGTAAAGTGAGTACTTCCAATTCAGTGGTAATAAGAATAACTGAGAGGCAAGAAATCACGTAAGAGCACTCCATCATGCTATATAGGACAGTACAACCCTTTTTAGAAAATAGTAAGACAGTGAAAAAAAATCCTTTAGAAAATATCTAGCTCAGTTTAAAAACCTCTTTTGAAAATATCCTTTTACAACAGTCAAGCAAATGAATGTGTATTCAGATAATGCAAGTCCGCACATAAGCCAGCCCCTCGGGCACAGCACTCCACTAACAATTAACACCAGGGCGTCTGGTAAACAGTGCAAGAAGTAGCATGGATGCCAATGACATGAGAGTGCTGAATGTCATGACACGTAGTACAAACAGGAACCAATGCATGAATGCAATGCAATGCACATGACCGTTGCGGCGTACAGCCCGATCCATTTGGGTACCCGCGCTCACTGTGGGGGTTCAGACTCCGGAAGGGCTCCTATAGCCCAAGCGCAATATCATCATAGCATCGCTGCGGCGTGCAGCCCGATCCATCCACAGTCCAGAACATGCAAATGAGCCACTTGGGCAATGTCAAGTAATAGCTTTTAACTCAAAACATCAGAAAAATGCAATTTAAGTCTTTAAACTTTAACAATATGACTGCACATTTCAAATCGCAATCCCCAACGGTGCTCTACCCCACGCTCATACCTGGCGTGCAAGTCACCACAATACAGCACTATGATGTGCAAATCCGGGGTTTCAAACCCTCAGGATATCATTTACAAGTATTACTCACCTCGAACCGGTGAAATCCCTAGCTCGCGACGCCTTTGCCCCTCGAATCGGCCTCCACGCGCGTTGAATCTAACCAAAATCAGAGCGAATACATCACAATATGCTAAGGGAACAATACCCAATCGAAAACAATCGAGAAATAGCAGAAATCTCGAAACTAGCAAAACCCGAGCCCCGGGCCCACTTCTCGAAAAATTACAAAACTCACATTACCGGATTCATCGTCTCGCCACGAGTTCATACATACCAAGAACTCCCAAATCTGAGCTCAAATGACCTTTCAAATCCCAATTTAAAATATCAAAACTCAAGCCCTAGCTTTACCCCTTTTTGAAGAATTTCAACCAATTTCCATGTTAAATCTATCAAAGTTCCATGTATTTAGGCCAAGGGACTTACCTCTAATCACACCTAGTCGAAATCCCCCTTCAATTCCGTCCAATAGCACCCAAGCTCGCTTAAAAATGGTGGAAATAACATAACCCTCGCGGAACAAAATGAATATAAAACTCTTACTAGCTTCAGGGGTTTCCGCTTCTGCGGTCCCCACGCCCGCTTCCGCGCAACCGCTTCTGCGGTTTCTGTCCGCTTATGCGGAATTTCATTAAAACTCAAGGGCCGCTTCTGCGACACAAATTTCCGCTTCTGCGGAAGCTCACCTCCTGGCCAAATCCGCTTCTGCGACCGCCTGTCCGCTTCTGCGGACTTGCTTAAGCGAAAAGTGTTCCGCTTCTGCGGAACTGCCCAACTCCACTCCAGACCGCTTTTGCGACCAAGATTACGCTTCTGCGGAACCGCTTATGCGGTCCATTTTCGCAGAAGCGAACATACCAGATACCAGCAAAATCTGCCATTTCTTCAACTTGAATTTCATCCCGATAGCCTTCCGAAATCACCCCGAGGCCCCCGGGACCTCAACCAAAAGCACCAACATGTCTTAAAACATCATACGAACTTGCTCCAATCATCAAAACACACCTAACAACACTAAAATCATCAATTCACATCGGATTCAAGCCTAAGTTCTTCAAGAATTTCCGAAATGCACTTTCGATCAAAAACCCGACCAAACGATGTCCGAATGACCTAAAAATTTGCACACATATCCAAAATCACTTAACGAAGCTACAACAACTCTCGGAATTCCATTCCGACCCCCGGATCAAATTCTCACCCATCCACCGGAATTCGCCAAAATACTAACCTCGCCAATTCAAGCCTAATTCTACACCGAGCCTCCAAAATCAATTCCGATCACACTCCCAAGTCACAAATCATCCCCCGAAGCTAACCGAATCACCGGAAATCACATCCGAGCCTTCTAACTCATAAGTCAACGTCCGGTTGACCTTTCCAACTTAAGCCTTCCTTAAANCTTTCAAAATCCGTTTTTACATCACAACTTTTCAAGCCCTAGCTTGACCCGTTTTTGATGAATTTTCCACAATTTACATGTAATTTCTACCATAAACTCGAATATTTAGACCAAGGAACTTACCTCCAATTGATTCTCAGTCAAAGCCCTCGAAAATTCTCGCTCAAAGCTCTCAAAACCGCTTTAAAATGGTGGAAACCAACTCTTGTTCGCGGATGAAAACAATATAAAAAAACCCTTCTGTAACAGTTGTTTTCGCTTCTGCGACAATTTCACCGCTTCTGCGGTTTCCGCTTCTGCGGCCTACTCACCGCATCTGCGGTTTTCCTTCAAGTCGCCCAGGACCGCTTCTGCGGTCCCAAAACCGCTTCTGCGGTCCCAAAACCGCTTCTGCGGTCCCAAAACCGCTTCTGCGGTGACCGTTTTTGCGGAACTTCGTCCGCTTCTGCGGAAAGCCCTGGTCCCTCAAGGACCGCTTCTGCGATCAATACGCCGCATCTGCGGAACCGCTTATGCGGTCCCTTTTCCGCAGATGCGGAAATGACAGAACCAGCAACTTCAAACCTGCAACAAACTCCGAATTCTTCGTTTAACCACCCGAATTCACCCCGAGGCCCCCGGGACCTCAACCAAAAATACCAATACATCCTAAAACCTCATTCAAACTTGTTCCCATCATCAAACCACATCAAACAACGCTAAAGCCATCAAATCACATCGAATTCAAGCCTAAGTTTCTTAAAAACTTCCGAATTACGCATTCGATCAAAAACCCGACCAAAACACCTCCGAATGACCTGAAATTTTGCACACATATCCAAAATTACCTAACGAAGCTACAACAACTCTCGGAATTCCATTCCGACCCCCGGATCAAATTCTCACCCATCCACCGGAATTCGCCAAAATACTAACCTCGCCAATTCAAGCCTAATTCTACACCGGGCCTCCAAAATCAATTCCGATCGCACTCCCAAGTCACAAATCATCCCCCGAAGCTAACCGAATCACCGGAAATCACATCCGAGCCTTCTAACTCATAAGTCAACGTCCGGTTGACCTTTCCAACTTAAGCCTTCGTTAAAGAGACTAAGTGTCTCATTTCCTATCCAAACCAATTCAATTCAACTATAACTCACTCGTTGCTGATAATGAAACATGAAGAAGCAGTAAATGGGGGAAACGGGGCTGTAATACATGAGACGACGGGTCGGATCGTTACATGATGTTCCTTCCTCCTCTATACCTTCTGTTTCTCCTCCTGATATAGTCATTCCTTCTGATCTTCCCTCTACTTCTGCTCCTTCAACATCTTCCTCTCTCCTTGCTACTAGAAAAAGCACCAGAAATCACACATTACCTTCACATCTTAGTGACTTTGTTGTGCAAATTCTTCCTTCCATTTCAAGCTCAACTACTTTATCTCTCTCTGCTGCACACACAACTCAAGTTGAGCCTCATTCATATTCTCAGGCAGCTACTAGTTTAGTCTGGCAGGAAGCCATGAGAAAAGAATTTGAGGCCTTAGAAGCTAATAACACTTGGTCTATAGTTTAGTTACCTAAGGGTAAGAAGCCTATTGGATGTAAATGGGTGTATAAAATTAAGTACAAGGCTGATGAGAGTGTAGAAAGATATAAGGCAAGATTGGTTGTAAGGGGTGATACTGAAATTGAAGTTATTGATTTTAATGAAACTTTTTCTCCGGTTGTCAAAATGTGTACTATTAGGTGTCTAGTTGCTTTTGCCATTAAAAAAGGGTGGTCCTTGTATCAATTGGATGTGAATGATGCATTCCTTCATGGGGACCTAGATGAGGAAATATATATGAAGTTTTCCCAAGGTCTCACAGTTGCTTCGTCTTCTAAATTTACTTCTCCTTTGGTTTGTAAGTTGCAAAAGTCCCTTTATGGCTTAAAACAAGCCTATGGACAATGGTATGCTAAGTTGTCACAAGCACTTTGCACTAGAGGTTACACACATTCTTTAAATGATTACTCTCTTTTCATCAAAAGGTCCGACTCATCTACTGTGTTTCTTGCTGTCTATGTGGATGACATTATCCTTACTGGGGATGATCCTACAGAGATCAATGCTCTCAAAATGTTTTTAAATGATCATTTTAAAATTAAAGACTTAGGATTACTTAACTATTTTCTGGGAATTGAGTTGTTATATGTTGATTCTGGGTACTTCTTCATCAAAGAAAATTTGTTTCGGAGTTAGTTGCTGAATATGGATGTTCTAATGCTTCTCCTGTTTCTTCCCCACTTGAGTTATGTGTTAAACTCAAGTCTGATGTTGGGGTCTTGCTGCCCAATCCTGAGTCTTATAGAAGTTTAGTTGGAAAATTGAATTTTCTCACTCATACCAGGCCGGATTTATGTTTTGCTGTGCAACACTTGAGTCAGTTTCTTAAGTCACCTCGTTTGCCCCATATGACTACTGCGTTACATGTTCTAAGGTATTTGAAAGGTACACGTGATGTTGGGGTTCACCTCAATGGTTCTTCTGATTTTTCTGTACAAGCCTTTTGTGACAGTGATTGGGCTTCTTGTTCTGATTCGCGGAGATCAGTTTCTGGATATTGTGTGTTTTTAAGGGGTAGTTTTATTAGCTGGAAATCTAAGAAATAAGCCGTCGTCTCCTTGTCTTCTGTTGAAGCAGAATACCGGGCCATGAGTAAAGTGGTGGCTGAACTAGTTTGGTTGGTTCGTTTGTTAGCAGATTTGGGTATGCCTTTGTCCAGCTCTATTCCTGTTTTCTGTGATAGCTTGACTGCCCTTCACATCGCTAAACATCCTGTTTTCCATGAGCACACGAAACATATTGAAGTTGATTGTCACTTCATCCGCACTAAGTTGGCAGATGGCCTTATTTCTTTACATCATGTTCCTACCTCTTCTCAGCTTGCTGACATCTTTACTAAGTATTTGACAGGTGCACATCACAGGTTGTTGCTTGGCAAGTTGGGCGTGTTACCACCCTCCAACTTGATGGGGGGGGGGGGGTATTGGAGTTACCTGATGTTAGTTATTAGATTTGGGCCTGTTGTTAGTTAGTTCATTAAGATTTGGCCCAGTTGTATTTATTAACAGACGCGGCCCACTTTTTTCTCTTAGTTGATTTTCTTTCTGACCCAATGTAAATAGTAGTTCAGATATTCTTTTGTAGTAACTCTTCAAAGGAAGTAACGAAAAACTCTCTGGAAGCTTCTTCTTTGAACATGAACCCTAGTTTCATTCTTCTCCATTTTCGTTCAATTTACAAACATTAACAATATAACCTCGAGAAATATCTACTATTATCAAAAGATTAGGAGTAAGCAACGTAACAGTCTTTTAAAAAGACACCAACACTATTTGTTTTTCTTTTATTTATATATAATCATTTAGACGGATTAATATATTTCCAGCATATTAGTGAAAAGGCTATTAGAGTAAGCGACACATGAATGATATAACAATCAAGCCTGATATATGTACATGTATCTCGATAGAAATGCTATAAAATGTATGAATACTCACGAAAGTATGGATGTATCTTGGGGTACACAATCTGTCTCATTATAATCTCTTGCTCTCCTAGAGAGTTGAGAGGTTCAGTCCTTCCGTTTTCTATTTGAAAGTATCCAACAATGTTTAGAAAAAGCATTTTTGTTTCAAGTTCCACCAAAACTACACTGCTTATCAAGGCCACCACTAATAGTTGTGACCCTTAATGAGATACGAAGCGTTCCTTGGTGTGTGTACCGTTAGATTTTTATTTTATAAATAAGATATTGAAACTATTTAAAAGGGTATTTTTGTAATTTAACTTTTGCCTTAGGATCTTCCCACTTATATGTATATAGATATAGATAAATGCTATCTCAAAATTATCAGTTCTTACTACTTCCGTTACCACCTCACTGAACAGTCCCCAAAGAGCCAAATCAACCACAACTAGCATATTCATATTTATTTTAAAAAATAAAATTAACAATTATATAAATGATAAACAAACTATTTATAGATTTTTCTCTTTTCATTTGACGTCCTTTTGACTCTTGTCACCAATAGTCAGAACAAGAGCATGAACCTAGCTTGAAACAGTGAAAGCGACTACGATCTCTTATTACAATTTCTCTATTATATACTTTGGAAACAATCTTCATGGCAGAATGACAATCTCGGCATATCCTTAAATTCTTGAAAATATAAAGAGGCATGCCAGCCGGTATGCTTATGAGCCCAAAACAAACAGCCAACTTCTCGCTGTGAGTGAACAATGCCTGCTCCTTCTCCTCATGGCTGTTACTGTAATACCCACCATTATCAGATCCTGAAAACTTTTGGCAGGCTGTGTCTGGTACATAGCCAGCCACTCTTATTTTCTGAATCATCTCATCCAACATCATATATATCTCTTGACTTTGCAGATGCAATGTATCTCCTGCACTGAAGCAATGAATTTGGCCACCAACATAAATAGAACTCATGCCAGGCACTTTTCTTATCCCTCTGTTTCTAAGAACTACTCGAATAGAATCTGCCTCGTCATCTTTTCCAGCTAAAGAGTACATGTTGGAAAGCAAGACATGATACTCGGTGTTATCAGGATACATTTGGACCAGCTCTTTCATTAGGCATTCCCCCAGCTCAAGGTTTTTATGGACACTGCAGGACCCCAATAGTGATCCCAACACAACTTCATTGGGGGCAATCGGCATTCCTCTGATTATGGACTCTGCTTCTTCAAGATGTCCTGCTCGGCCCAAAAGATCCACAATGCAAGAATAGTTCTCTACAGAAGGCTTTATTCCATATGATGATTCAAGGCTATAGAATAAGTGGCGACCTTGAACAACTAAACCTGAGTGACTACAAGCACTTAACACAGCTGTAAATGTTACATCATCTGGTTTGACCTCTCTAACCATCTGAGCAAACAAATCCAATACCATATCTCCCTTTCCCTGCATTGCCAGTCCGCTTAGCATGGTATTCCATGTAACTACGTTCCTTTGAGGCATCACCTTGAAAACTCGAAAAGCATCATCAATCCTCCCACATTTAGCATACATGTTAATCAAGGCAGTTGCCACCATTATATCGATTTCATGTTTTATCATCTTCAAAGCATACATGTGTACCCATTTACCCAACATCACATTCCCTGACTGTGCACAAGCTGATAACCATGAACAAAGTGTCACAAAATTCAACTCAAATCCAGATTCAAATACCATGTTACATAGAAGCCCAAAAGCTTCCTTGGTTAAGCCGTTCTCAATATACGCTGCAACCATTATTGTCAAAGCTACTTCATTTCTCTCAGGCATTTGATCAAACAACAACCTTGCTTTTTCCAAACCTTCCCACTTCACCAATCCCCCCAAGAGCACAGTCCAAGAAACCAGACTCTTTGCTCCCATCTCATTAAAAATCCTTCTTGTCTTATCAATTAACCCACACTTCACGTACATATCCATAGCAGCATTACATGCTTTAATACTTGAACTAAACCCCATTTTGACCAAACAACCATGTCCCTGAACTCCAAATTGATCACACCCCAATTTCGCGCATGCAAGGAACACAATAACCATAGTAAATTCATCAATCGGAACGTTGCTCTTCCTCATATCAACAAACAAGCTGAGGGCATCAAGGGGCAACCTTCCGTGTGCATAGCAGCCCATCAATGTTGTCCAGTCGACAGTGTCTTTGTATGATAGCGGAATTTTATCAAACATCTTGCGTGCAGAGAGAACACACCCACACGCTGCATACATGTGGAGAATAGCATTACGGATAAATGTGTTTGGGAAGGATTCGAGGCCTGTGTTGACAACGGAAGCGTGGAGCTTTTGTCCCACGTCCAAAGCTAGATATCGAGCGCAAGTTCTGAAAAGGGTCCGATAGTGGCGAGCCAGCAATGAGAGAGTACACTCGGTTCGCCATATCATGAGAAAGCTAGTATACTTGTTTCAAAAATGGATCTAAATTCAGCATATAATAGGAATATGATGTTATAGCGAGGGTACGATATAAGAAAGAGGGAAAATATAAAGTGGGACGGCGTTTAGAGGTGATTAGCTATCAAGCTTAACAGAATTTGGGGACTAACTTTTGGTAAGTTAATGATGTCTTTTAAAATACATCTATTTATGGCCTTTTTTTTGGACCAAGCAGAGTGCATTGGTCAAAATTTGGACCGGACTTAATAACTGCAAATGGACGTGGTCGAGGATTAAGCCGACCACGGCACAATGGCGAGGAGTTGTCTTAAGAAGGATTAGTGCCGAGGTCAAGTAAAGAGTGTGCGGAAGCAACGGGTAGAATAAGTTTAGAATAGAAAGAAGGAATATTCCATTGGATATTCTTTCAGTTGTACTTTTTAGGGTTTTTTAGGAATATCCCTATAAATAGGAAGAGATAAAGAACAAAAATGGGATCTCTAAACTTTTGAGAGAAGAACAAATTGTAAAGGTTGACTACAGAGGATATACAAACAAAGCTTGTCTTGTCCACTGATTCCACATATATCTTTTACTCGCAAGATCCAAGGATCTCTGGTCCACCTTCGTTCTATATTATCCCCACGTTGTTGTCAGAAAGGAGAATGATATAAGTCATCTAACATTTGGGTGACAAGTTTCTTCTTATTACATTTATTGTCATTATCTATTGCAAGCTATCTTTATGGCATTCATTGACAATCATTGAGCACTCTTAATTGGCATTCAATACTATCGGACACGATTCTACGTCGTTAACGCTTTAAGTCTTCATATTTAGTAGTTATTATATTTAACTAGGATTCACCCCCTATTTTTTTATTAATTCGTTTTAAGAAAATGTTTAACACTTTTTTGGTAAAATAATTTGGCGCCATCTGTGGGGAGTTTCTAGTTAAACTTTTAGTTTCTTCCAGATAAAAAAAAAAACGACAGCAGCCATCGTTTTCTCATTTGCAAACTAACAATGGCAGGAAAGGGAGATGAAAGACTGAAAGCAGTAGTGGACGTCAACGCCAACCTTTTGAACACCATCAATGAGGTTGACAGAGAAGACGAGGAGAATGTGACGCTGAGCGCTACATCCAGGCGGAGTGACTCACCTCCCCCTCATGGAAGTGTAACCGCTTCACGGTGAAGGGAGACTCCACGTCCACGATTGAGGAAGCGCCACCAGCAGTAAAAAAACTACTGGAGACGTGGTTGACAAGTACTCTAAACAACATACTCGACAAACCCGTTCAAGGGGCGAGTAGAAGCGTCGCACGAGCGGATGCCACAGCAACCACCAACGAGCAACCCGCTCCCGCTCCTCTCCCAACAGGTAACACTCACACCGCTGTTGATGCAGTTAATAATGCACTTGCGGCCATTCTAAAGAAATTGGAAGAAATGGAGAACGAGAATAAAGCGCTCCGCGACCAAATGAGGGAGCATCAAGAAAAGGTTGATAAGATACCGGGTGCCCCAAAACTGCTACCAAAACGGGACGTCGGCCGGTTCGTCAAACAACCATATAGCGAGGAGGCAGCCCCACACGCCATACCCAAGACCTTCAAAATGCCACCATATTTGAAGATATACGACGGCACAACAGACCGCGAAGATCACATCATTCATTACGTCATAGCAATAAAAGGCAACGACCTCTCAAAAGAGCAGGTACCATCAGTGTTGGTGAAGAAGTTCGGCGAAACCCTAATAGGGGGAGCCTTAACATGGTACTCACAATTACCAGCACGTTCAATAACAACGTTCGAGGAAATGGCCGGCAAGTTCGTCACCACCCACGGCGGGGCTAAGAAGTTAGAGGCCAGGGTGAATGACATATTCGCCGTCAGACAATCGCCTGGTGAGGGACTCAGAGACTTCCTCCCCCGGTTCAACAGAGTAAGAATGAGCTTGCCAAACGTATCAGAAGGGATGGCGGTGGCAGCTTTCCAAAATGGGTTGAACAGGAATAGGTCGAGGGTGACCAGAAAGTTGTTAAGCAGACTCATGAAATACCCTCCCACCACTTGGGAAGAAATTCACAACGCCTATTGCACCGAGGTGAAAGCAGACGAGGATGACCTCAACGGTCCAACCCAACGGCTAACGTTAGTCCAAACGGAGTCGAGGAAAGACCGCCGTAATGACAGCCGAAGAGGCCATTCAGGTCCACGCCTCAACCGGAACAGGCACCAACCATATGTCAGAATAGCCATCCCACCATCTCCTCGCCATATAGAAGGGCCGTCCAGGCCACATACAGGGATTCAGCGAAACGAAAAGGTATGCCTCCACTCTTATCTGCTCACAACTTTTGTGTTTCCCCTTCAGAAATAGTGTACGCACTAGGGAAGCTCGGCCCGAAGGTGAAGTGGCCGCAAAAGATGAGGTCAGACCCAAACACCAGAAAGTCGAATGCCCTCTGCGAGTTCCATCAGGAACGAGGCCACAAGACCGAAGATTACATAGCCCTCCGACAAGAAGTAGTGAACATGCTCCACCAAGGACATTTAAAAGAGCTGATGAGCGACCGAGGAAGAACCAACTTCGGTCGTGGACGAGAACAACACCAAGGCCCTCCAAAGCCACCTTCCCCCGCCCGCACCATCCAAATGATCATCGGTAGAGACGACGAAGCAGCAGTCAATCACGTGAAGTTCACCACCACACATAAACTGAAGCGGTCGATCATCCATGAATGGTATGATGACCTCGAAGATAGTATCATCTTCGATAAGTCAGATACCCATGGTTTGACCTTTCCTCACTTCGATGCTCTTGTCATTACTTTACGTATTTCAAATACTGATGTAAAAAAATAATAGTAGACGATGGGAGCAGCGCGTGTATTATTCACCCTCGAGTTCTCGCATAAATGAGACTCGAGGACAAGATAGTACCACGCGGCATAACGCTAACAGGTTTTAACAATGCAGTTGAGCGAAACTCAGGGGAGATAACGCTGCCCGTTTTGGCCGGGGGCGTCACCCTAGAAACAACATTTCATGTCATGAACCAGGACACAGCTTACAACGCCATCATAGGGCGACCCTGGATACACGCCATGGGGGCCATCCCGTTCAGCTTATATCAAGTAATCAAGTTTCCCACTCCGTGGGGGATATTCAGCATCCGAGGCGAATAGCGCACAGCCCAAGAATGCTACCGCATCGCCCAAGATTGTACACACACCCAACAGTTAAAGGCAATAGGCTCAGGAGCATAGCAATTACCAAAGTTGGAGCCCGAACTCGACGAACAAAAAGACGTCATCAAGGATCCCGACGCCGTGGAGGCCACAGGGTCAACGGTAGAAGACCTCGACCCCGTCCAACTAGACAATAGCGACCACAGCAAAAAGGCTTACATTGGCCATAAACTCTCAGAACCACGTAAATTTCATAAATTTTTAATTGACAACGCCGATATGTTTGCTTTCTACCATGCAGATATGCCAGGTATTCCGAAAGACATTGCCACACACAAGTTCAACATCGATCCACTACCTGCGGGTACGACAAATAAAAAGAAAATTCAACGCCGCAATCAATGAGGCCGTCCGTGATCAAGTGGAAAAACTACTCGCTAACGGCTCCATCAGAGAGTCGAAATACTCCCAATGGGTAGCCAACGTGGTCATGGTGAAAAAGAAAAATAAAAAGTGGCGGATGTGCGTGGATTTCATGGACCTAAACAAGGCCTGCCCGAAAGAGTCCTTTCCGTTGCCTCACCTCGATCAACTCATCGACACAACGACGGGACACGAGTTGTTAAGTTTCTTGGACGCCTACTCAGGTTACAACCAAATCCTCATGGAGGAGGAGGACCAGGAAAAGACCACTTTCATCACCCATCAGGGGACGTATTGCTACAGAGTCATGCCATTCGGGTTGAAGAATGCAGGGGCGACTTATCAAAGGCTGGTCACATTCGAAGAGGCTTAAATCTCAACTCTATGATTTTCAGTTTACTAGGCCCCAAAATAGCCCAATACGCGAGAGTGCAATTAAATTGGGCTTCAGGCCCAAATGAGGGCCAGAAATTAGACAACCAGTGGTTATCAAGGCTTCATGCCATTGGGCTAACGTGAGCCCAGCAGCAAGGCTTAATTCGGAACACACTGATGATGGAACAAAACTGGAATTCACACAATCACCATGCCACAGCTATTTCACCCTTTGATCAACACTTAAATTTAAGAACCAACTGATGAGTAAACAACTAAAACTAGCGTGAACTATTAACTTCGATTACTGACCTAGAATCGTCAACATTTGCATTGAACATTTGCTTAGAATTGTACTCAACGTGACCAACCATTAACTCCAACTCAATTGCAAACTTAAACTGTTTATGATTTTGAATTTTACACAGAAAATTGCTAGGCTAAACAAGTATTANTTCTTGGACGCCTACTCAGGTTACAACCAAATCCTCATGGAGGAGGAGGACCAGGAAAAGACCACTTTCATCACCCATCAGGGGACGTATTGCTACAGAGTCATGCCATTCGGGTTGAAGAATGCAGGGGCGACTTATCAAAGGCTGGTCACCAAGATGTTCGGGTTGAAGAATGCAGGGGCGATATGTTGGTCAAATAAAAAAGGAAGGAAGACCACATCGACCATCTGAAGGAATCCTTCGATATACTAAGGCGATATGGCATGAAGCTAAATCCCGAAAAGTGTGCCTTCGGCGTAACCTCGGGCAAGTTCCTCAGCTTTCTGGTATCATAAAGAGGCATTGAGGTCAACCCGACCATATCAAAGCCATCGAGGAAATACCCGAAGTATTGACCGGCAAGAAACAAGTACAAAAGCTGACCGGCCTTATAGCTGCCCTATCGAGGTTCATCTCCCGATCCTCTGACAGATGCCACAAATTCTTCAACGTGCTTAAAAAGGACAACGGACTCTAGTGGAATTCAGAATGCATCGAGGCCTTAAGAGAACTAAAGGCATACTTTTCCTCGCCCCCGCTACTCGCCAAAGCAGAACTCGGCGAGCGCCTCCTGATATACTTGGCCGTATCAGAGGTCACAGTAAGTGCAGTGCTGGTCCTTGAAAAAAAAGGTACGCAATCTCCAATCTATTACATTAGCAAAACCCTGGTCGATGCTGAAACAAGGTACCCCCCATCTCGAAAAGTTGGCCTTGGCATTAGTCATAGCTTCACGAAAGCTTATACCCTATTTTCAATGTCACCCTATATCGGTGGTCATGACCTTCCCCCTAAGGAGCATCCTACATAAACCCGAGCTGTCGGGGAGATTGGCCAAGTGGGCCATAGAATTTAGCGAGCATGATATAACATATCAGCCGCGAACAGCGATAAAATCGCAGGTACTCGCCGACTTCGTCGCCGATTTCAGTACAAAAATAATGCCTAAGGTCGAGCAGGAAACTTCTCGTACCTCTCCCAGGTTACCCGACCTATGGGTCCTATACACCGATGGCGCTTCCAACGCGTCGGGATTTGGACTGGGACTCGTACTCGAGGTCCCAACAGGCAAAGTCATCCACCAGTCCATACGGTGCCCCGATATGACTAACAATGAGGCCGAGTACGAGGCCGTAATTGCAGGACTAAAGTTAGCTCTCAAGTACGGAGCACGACGAGTCGTCCTCTGATGTGACTCACAACTCGTTGTCAACCAAGTCACAGGGACTTTCCAAATCAAAGAGCAGAGGCTACGAAAGTACCAGACAGAAATTCATAAACTACTGCCGGAATTCGACGAATGTCAACTCGACCAGATACCTCGAGCACAAAACATCGAGGCAGTTGGCCTCGCCAAGTTAGCAGCAGCCACCAAAAACATTAGAAAATAAAACGTGGTTACCCTCCTCCACTCGTCAATAGACCAACTTGAGGTACACTATGTAAATTTAACTTGGGACTGGCGCTACCGAATTATAGCATATTTGCAGGAGGGAATACTCCCATCAGACAAAAATGAAGCCAAAAAGCTTCGAATGCAGGCGGCCAGATACAGCATCATAAACCACGACCTATACAAAAGAACGTTTGGCGGTCCTTTGGCGAAATGCCTAGGGCGAAACCAAACAAGACGCGTCCTCGAGGAAGTACACGAAGGCTACTGCGGTGCCCATGCCGGCAACCGAGCCCTCGTCAGATGCCTCATACGAGCAAGATATTATTGGTCCACCATGAAGAAGGAAGCCGCCGACTTCGTCAAGAAGTGCGAACAGTGCCAGAAATACGCTCCTATGATACACCAAGCGGGCAAGCACCTCCACTCGGTCACATCGCCATGGCCATTCATCAAATGGGGAATGGACATCGTGGGACCACTCCCAACGGGACGAGGTAATGTGCGTTTCCTTTTGGTTTTAACTGACTACTTTTCCAAATGGGTAGAAGCAGGTGCATTCGCCCAAATACGGGAACACGAAGTTATCACATTCATATGGAGGAACATCATATGCCGCTTCGGCATCCCCAAAGAAATCAGCTGTGACAACAGACCCCAATTCACCGAGAAAAATACCGCCGAATTCTTCGAGAAATGGCACATTAAGCGAATACTCTCCACGCCATATCACCCTGCAGGCAACGGCCAAGCCGAATCCTCCAAAAAACAATACTAAACATCAGTAAGAAGAAACTCGAAAACGTCAAGGGATTATGGCCGGAACTACTACTAAAAGTGCTATGGGCATACCACACCATGCCAAAAACAAGCACAGGAGAACCACCATATTCACTAGTCTATGGGACTGACGCAGTGATAGCAGTCGAGGTCAGGGAACCAAGTTTGAGATACTCCAATGAGAACGGACCAAGAAACGACGAGAATAAAAAGCAAGACCTCGACGAAGCGGAGGAGCGAAGAGACATGGCTCACATAAGAATGATAGCCCAAAAACAGCAAGCAGAACAGTATTACAACAAATAGGCCGAAGTACGACCACTCAAAGTCGGGGACTATGTACTCAAGTCCAAAACACAGGCGAGCAAAGACCCAAGAGAAGGTAAACTAAGAATCAATTGGGACGGGCCATACAAAATCACAGCAGCAGCAAACAAAGGATCATTCCAACTAGAAACAATGGAGGGAAAGCTACTACCAAACAATTGGAACATCGCCCACCTCAAATACTTCAACTTCTGAGAACGGGCGCCCTCCAAGTCGTACTCTTTTTCCCTCACCCGAGTTTTATCCCAATTGGGTTTTATCGGGGAGGTTTTGTATGAGGCAACGAAAGGGACGTCTCGAAGTTCAAGTATAATTCATCGCCCCGCCTATCGACTACTTCTCCAGGCTGAGCGATGAAGGGACTAGGTAGACTGGAACTTCTCAAATGTATGTATGGAACAAACAGAAACATGTAATCAATGAATGAAATAACCAAAGCAGCATGCAACATCTTTGCACAACTCCACCAAATCATTTTACATCCTACATTCGACCTCGCTCGAATTGTTTACATTCGACCTTGCTCAAATTATTTTACATTCGACCTCACTCGAATATTCAATATTCGACTCGCTCGAATTACTTTACATTCGACTCAATCGAATTATTCGATATACGACCTCGCTCGAATTACTTTAAATTTGACCTCGCTCGAATTATTTGACATTCGACCTTACTCGAATTATTTGATTTTCGACCTCGTTCGAATCAATCAAACCTCGACCTTGTACGAGCTAACTAATACTCGGCCTCAATTCGGTCTATGTTCGACTCCGCCAAAATCAACATTACATGCAAATGGCCGAAAAACCAGGTACTTTCCCACATAGCAAAAAAAAAAGAGAACGGGAATCCGAAAATATATAGAAAAAAGGCAATTGTTCCATTTCAATTGTTGGATTACAGTACTTTATACAAAGGGCTCGAGGATGTCCTCACAAAAATAGCAAACAAAAAAAACTAAGTACAAAAACTTCACGCCACATCATCCCCATCAGCATACTCATCATCATACCAAGGATCAGAGGCAAGTCCACACGTGGCGTCGTCATCATCATCCCCGCCGGGTGTACCAGGGTCGTAACCACAAGCTTCACGTACCTTGACACGGACGCCCTCAAGCTCCGCCTCGGAAACCTTCCCGACAGCCTTCAAAGACTTGTACACGTCAAGTTGAGCCTCGGCATGGACCCACATTTCATACAACTCCCGCGACACACCGAGATCAGCGGAAGTATGAGATGTAGACGACTGTGCCTGCTGTTGTGTCTTCTCAGCCCTCAGGTCAACGACCTGCTCATTTAACTCAGATAACTCCACCTCCAAACTCATGATCCGCTCGTCTAACCTCGCCACCTTGAGCACCAACGTCTCCGCCTCATTAGCCCGCTCGGACCTGCAAACACAGAGGGCGTCATCTAGGGCCACCGCCTTAGCCGCAACGGCCATTCTGATTTTCTCAGCTCGACCCAACTCTTTGATCTTGACACTCAATTCATCCCTCAAGCTGACGACCATTGCCTCCCTCTGCTCGAGTTCAACCGTTAAAGACGCCACCTGCGCCTGAAGGTCAGCATTCTCGGCCATCACTCCCTTGCTTACCTCGAGCTCGTCCTCCTTAGCCTTTAGCGCTCCCTCAAGCACGCTGCACCTGCTGATAGCCCTCAAAAGTTCCTCGTCCCTCTCCCTCAACTCTTCATCCTTCTTCTTCAGCTCCTCGTCTTTTTTCTCGAGCCCATCACGGAGCGACGAAAATTGGCCATCCTGGATGAGAAAGTCAATTAGCGTTCGGTGCTTTGAACGGTACTCTCTGTACTTGGATGTCATCTTCTAAAAAATAGCCGTCCTCCGCTCCTCCCGCCGGTCGCGCTCAATCTCTATAATAAGGGTCTGACATGCAAAAAAAAGTGAAAAGGTCAGTGTAAGCAAGTTACACATACGAAATAAACTTAATCTAACATGGGAAAAGCAAGCTTACTCGCAAGGCCATGCCAGATATACCCAACGACAGATCCGCATCTTTCAATGCCTGTAGCGTCCTATTCTCAGAAGGCGCACATAGGGGAGCGAAGGCCGACACCGCCCGTTCTGAGTTGTCCAAGAGGTCGTAATCTACGGGAATGACTATATGTCGATTAGGACCCTCCGTCCTTATCTCCACACGAGTAGCCCTCTCTACGAAGGTCTGTACCTCCTCAGGGTCGATGTTTGAGCTAGAGTCATCGTCCCCCGCAGGGACAACTCTACCTCTCCCAGCCGCCGATGATGAGCCACCTTCAGTAGCCCATGTAAGCTCTCCGCTACCACGAACCCCCTCAACCTCAGAGGGCCTCTTCTCCATGGCGGCACCCGCCGCAGAAACGGCCTCGACGTCTGGTGTAAGCACTGATTCCGCTTCCAAAGCAATGAATCTTTCCGGCTCAACATCAGCGACAATGGCCTTCCTGGTCTCCACCCTTCGTCTTTTCCTCGGCGATGCCTCCTCGCCGTAAGATGACTCGTCCACAAGGTGAAAGATAGGCTGAGAAGAGATCTCATCCGGCACTGCAACAATTTGAGGGGCAGAGTCCCTCATTGGCAGAACTTGAGTCTGACCTCCTCGAGCAGACTCAACTAGAGCAAATTGCATCCCGGCTGAGGCCACCGCCTGGCAAAATGCAAGCACAAGAGCCTTCGCCTTTTTGGAAACTCGCCGACCTAGCACTAAAGGAAGGTCGCATCAAAAGGCGATAGTAGCGGCAATGAGTTGGAAGGTAGAAATAACACTTACTGGACGAAGTCTTGGGCCCAAAGCGCTTTTGGAAGGATGCCCAGTCGCGAATTCCCACGATGTAGGGTAACACGCGAGTTACCTAATCTTCAATATCGAAGACGGGAGAAGGTACACACCTCTCAACTAAAAACAGAGAAGTCGTGAGTGGGTTGAAAATGAAAGAAGAAGAGGAAGAAAAAAGAAAATAATGAACTGTAACGATCCGACCGATCGTTTTGAGCTTTTGCACTTTGATCGCCAGTTCTCGGGCATGATTTGCCCCGTGTGGTGTATTATGACTTATGTAAATCGTTGGTTTTGGTTTCAAGATTAATCAAAATGAATTTGGAAGAACAATTCTCAGTTTAAAGCTTAAAATTTGAAAGGTTTGACCATGATTTGACTTGTTTGTATATGATCTCGGATCGAAATTTTTATGATTTGGTTAGCTCCGTTAGGTGATTTGGGACTTAGGAGCGTGACCAGAATGCATTTTGGAAGTCCGTGGAAGGTTTAGGCTTGAATTGGCGAAATTGAGATTTCGGCGTTCTCCGGTTGATAGGCGAGATTTTGATATAGGGGTCGGAATAGAATTCCGGAAGTTTCAGTAGCTTCGTTGTATCATTTATGACGTGTGTGCAAAATTTCAGGTTATTCGGACGTGGTTTGGTTGGGCTTTTGATCAAAAACGAAATTTGGAAGTTCTTGAAATTCTTAGGCTTGAATCCGATGCAAATTTGGTGTTTTAATGTTGTTTTGAGCGTTCCGAAGGTTGGAACAAGTTTGAATAATGTTATGGGATATGTTGGCGTGTTTGGTTGAGGTCTCGAGGGCCTTGGGTGTGTTTCGGGGTGATTTCGGATCATTTTGGGCTGTTTTGCAATAGCTGAAGCTGGTATCTGGTATTGTTCTTCGCGTCCGCGAGGTTCCCCTCGCGTTCGCGAAGAAGGATTTGGCTTCTGGGATTTTGTTCTTCGCGTTCGTGAAGAGAGACTCGCGTTCGCGAAGAAGAAGAAATTCTGTTGCGCAGGTCTTACTTCGGAGGCTCGTATCTTTCAATCTACAATGAATATTGAGATGATTCAAAAATGAAAGTTGTAGCTCTTTGAAACTAGTTTCCAGAAACATATTATAATAGTTATTTGGACATCTGCAGAAAAAGTTATTGCCATTATACTAGAGGCTGTTCGAGAAGAGTTTGAAAAATGACTTTTGGAAATTTTGTTCTTCGCGAACGCGAAGAACAAATCCCTGGGCAGCAGAATAAAGTCCAAACTCGTCTCACTCTTCCATTTTTGGGCCAAGGGAGCTCGGGTGAGGCGATTTTTCGAGAGATTTTCAAGAAAAACATCGGGGTAAGTGTTGTTAACTCAATTTTGGTTAGATTACCCGAATCCATTGTTATTTTTAACATGTAATTAGTGATTTTAAGTTGGAAAAGTTTGAAAACCCTCTTGGATATATTTGAGGATTTGAGGGTCGAAATGTTATCGGAAATTAGTACTTTTGGTATGTATAAACTCGTGAGGAGATAAGGAACCCGTTGATGTAAAAATTTCTGAGTTTCGAGAAGTGGGCCCGGGGCTCGGGTTTTGCTAATTTCGGGGTTTTTGATATTTTTGATTTTTTTCGATTGGGTATTGTTTCCTTAGCATATTGTGACGTATTCGTTCTGGTTGTGGATAGATTCGACGCGCGTGGAGGCCGATTTGAGGGGCAAAGGCGTCGCGAGCTAGAGATTTCGCCGGTTCGAGGTGAGTAATGATTGTAAATGATATTTTGAGGGTTTGAAACCCCGTATTTGCACATCGTAGTGCTATATTGAGGTGACTTGCACGCCGGATAGCGAGCGTGGGGTAGAGCACCGTTGGGGATTGTGACTTAGTTCATCCCGATTGATGAATTTACTGCGTACTTGACTGAAATTTACTTGTTATCATTATAATTTGGGCTAATTGCCATATTTGGGCTTCGTGCCAGCTATTTGAACCCTTCGGGGATTGTTGTTGATAATTCCTCACTGATTTAATTATATATTTCCACTCAGTCATGTATTTTTCCACTGTTTTAAAACTCGGCCAAGTTTATTATGCCTTAAACACTCGAAATGATATTTCTAAAAATATTTTGGGCTGAGCATCATGCTTTACTGTTGCCCGAGTGGCTTATGTGATTTTGTTGACTGAGTAAGGCCGAGGGCCTATATTGTGAGGATACTTTTGGATCGGGCTGCACGCCGCAGCAGTGTTATACTGATACTGATATGAGGCCGAAGGCCTAGATTTGATGCCACGAGATGGCTTGATATTGCGCTTGGGCCGTAAGGGGCCCCTCCCGGAGTCTGCACACCCCCAGTGAGCGCCGTTGACGATAAACGGATTGGGCTGCACGCGCAGCGGTATGTGGATCGGGCTGCACGCCGCAGCGGCACTAGTACTGTTCTGTGTGTTTACTTTATTTTATTTGCTTGCCTTACCTGTTGTTGTGCTACTTCATGAGATATCTACCGGATTGCCTGACATTATTTGTTAATTGAGTGTGGTGCCCGAGGGGCGGACTTCTGTGCTTATCTGCACTATTTGAATTGCATTCGTTTGCATACTGTAGAAAAAGTCATTTTCAAAGAAGTTTTAAACTGAGCTAAGATATTTCCAAGGATTTCACAGCTTCACTGTTTTCCTCAAAAGGTTTTACACTACTTCTATATAGCATGATGATATGCCATACGTGATTTCTTACCGCTCTGTTGTTATTTACCTTTATTACTTACTGAGTTGGAGTACTCACTTTACTCCCTGCACCCCGTGTGCAGATGCAGGTAATTATTCACTCGGTAGCGGGTTTGGCTGATCAGAGTCAGAGATATAGGAGTCTAACGAGGTGACTGCCAGCGTTCGCAGCATCGTTCTTCTCCCTTTGTTCATTATTCTTGATTAGTGTATTTTTAGACCTTGAGGTTGTACTTACATTCTAATAGATGCTCGTGACACCCCGATTAGGGCTGTGTGGGGTTGTAATTCCGCTAATTAATATTATTAAGTCATGTTTTAGCTGTTTATTCATGTTTCAATTATTTTTAAAAAGACGAGTTGGGTTAGTTGGCTGGCCTCGTCTTCACGAGAGGCGCCATCACGGCCGGGTTTGGGAATTGGGTCGTGACATGAACATATGGCAAGATACTTACAATTATAGTTCCATTGCTCATGGAACCCGATCGGATTCGCCACCAGATGCTTGATCTTGATGAAGAAGTATTTATGCCAGAACCGCCGGTTCGCCTTATCATCCATCTCGGCCACCAACCCTTTGGTCCCATGATGTCGCAGATGTATCAATGTGCCTCTATAAAAATTGGGAGAGAATAGATGCAGCAGATGACGGATATTGACCTCACAGCCGGCCAACTCTGCATACTTCGCCAACATCGGAAAAACTTTGTATAAATAAGGGGAGAGCTGCGTCGTGTAGACATTGTAAAAACGACAAAACTGCTCCGCTAATGGGCGGAGAGGAAGAGAATAACCAACTAGGAACGGATAAACATAGAAAGCACAATATCCGGGTCAGTGAACCTGTACTATGTCGCCTTCCGCCGGAACAATTTTGACGTAGAAGGAATATGATATTTGGATCAGAGGTCGGCTACTTGATGCAGCCCCGTCTCAGAAAGCTCTTAAGTAGGATCGGGAGCAGGTTCCTTTGGGAAGTCATTTCTGACCGAAGGATTCCTGGGAACCACCTCCTCCACGGTGGGGAAGCTTTCTTCCTCCTCAATCATGGATTCCTCACCGCCGGGAGGAATGGCCACCGATAAAGGAGTGGCATCGAAGACTCCATCGTGAGTATGAGGGGAATTTGACATATTTCCGTAGTAAAACGTGTATAGCAAAGTCAGAGAAAGAAGATATCAACCGGGAAAGAAACCAGGAACTGGAATTGAAGAAGCTGTAAGAAATCGGAAGTGGAGATCAGAGAAGAAGATCAAAGAAGAACAATATGCATACAGAAGGGGAAATGCTGAAAGTTTCGAAAATGAAACCCCTCTCCTCTATTTATAGGGGAATCGAGGCAAAGAGTCGTCAATGGCACCAAAATCGAAGCGACAGAAGCACATACACTGCATTGGGAAGACGCGTAATGATGACGTGCGTGGCATGATGTCATCCTACATCGGCCACACCAACCGCAGCCCCGCTGACAACGTCGCCAGTTCGACCTCGGCCGATTCGATTCAACCGTCATGACCAAATTTCCTCTGAACGGTTGCAAACAGGATCCGCTCATCGAGGACGTCCAAGATCACGACCTCAACAAGCGGAGGGACTAACTGTATTGGTCAAAATTTGGACTGGACTTAATAATTGCAAATGGACGTGGTCGAGGATTAAGCCGACCACGGCACAATGGCGAGGAATCGTCTTAAGAAGGATTGGTGCCGAGGTCAAGTAAAGAGTGTACGGAAGCAACAATAGAATAAGTTTAGAATAGAAAGAAGGAATATTCTATTGGATATTCTTTCAGTTGTACTTTTTAGGGTTTTTTAGGATATCCCCTATAAATAGGAAGAGATAAAAAACAAAAAGGGGATCTCTGAACTTTTGAGACAAGAATGCATTGTAAAGGTTGACTACAGAGAATATACAAAGCTTGTCTTGTCCACTGATTCCACATATATCTTTTACTCACAAGATCCAAGGATCTCTGGTCCACCTTCGTTTTATATTGTCCCCACGTTTTTGTCAGAAAGGAGAATCATATAAGTCATCTAACATTTGGGTGACAAGTTCCTTCTTATTACATTTATTGCCATTATCTATTGCAAGCTATCTTTATGGCATTTATTGACAATCGTTGAGCACTCATAATTGGCATTCAATACTATTGGACACGATTCTACGTCGTTAATGCTTTAAGTCTTCACATCTAATAGTTATTATTTTTAACTAGGATTCACCCCCTATTTTCTTATTAATTCGTTTTAAGAAAAGGTTTAACACTTTTTTGATAAAACACAGAGAGCATTGCTATTTTAGTCTTTGTAATTAGAAGCAAAATGTATTCAAGTATTTTCCTTTTTTCTATTTGATGAAAAAACAATACTGTGAACGATTTCTCATAAGTTAGGTGCTTCATTTATTACGAATCAAAAAGTACCACGTCCAAAACAGGAAAGTAGCTGAATAGAGGCTGAGATGGTTCGGGCATGTGAAGAGGAGAGACATAGATGCTCCGGTAAGGAGGTGTGAGAGGTTGTTCATGGCGGGTCTAAGGAAGGGAAGGGGTAGGTCTAAGAAGTATCGGGGAGAGGTAGTTAGGCAGGACATGTACTCATTGCTCTAGCTTACCGAGGATATGACTTACGATAAAAATGAGTGGACGTCGAGGATTAGGGTTGTAGGTTGACAGATAGTAGTATCCGTCCTCCTAGGTTTACCAGTAGTACTAGGACTATCACTACAAGAAATCATGGATACGACAATATTTATTTAATGACATTTAATATAAATGTCGGAAAATATATAATTTCCTGACATTTTCTTAAGAAATGTCACAAAACAATGACATTTGGAGAAAAACGTCACAAAATATTGCGACTCTTAACTTAAATGTCATTTATTAGATAGCAATTAGTGACACTTTTATTTTAATGTCATAATATCCGTCAACATTTGGAGGGAATAGCCACTAAAAGATATTAATTAAAAGTTAAAACGTAAGTTATTCCCTCTCATAAAAGATTACTAATAATTCAATCCCTACAATTCCTTTTTTCTCACTAAAATTCCCTTTGCTCACCACGCCGTCAGTTTGTTCCGAATCGTTGTCGTACTTTCCCTTCTACCCCACCATCGCCGCCCACCATCATGAGGTAATCCGAACTATCTCTCTATCTCGATAGCAATTTTTATATCCTTTTTGCCACCATGGTGATTCTAGTTTCACTAAAGTTCGTCGTTTTTGTTTACTCATATATATATATATATATATATATATATATATATATATTAAATCTATCAATCTTATCCGAATATACCTAAATAATTCATCCAATGGTTTATTTTTTATATGTTTTTCTTTTTAATTACTTCTATTGTTGAATATTTGATATTTAGAATGATAGGCTCTGCCGTTGGGTCAATTATGGTATGTGTTCTAGGGTTTAGATGCATGTAATTTTGGTTAAAATTGTTGTGGCTGTTTCATTACAGATTGGTGTTAAACATAAGCTGTCGTTCATAAGGCCTACTTCAATTTTTACTACTTCTGAAAGTAATCTAATAGCTAATCAAATTTTCCCTCTTTCCTCTTTAGTTGCTTTTAGTATTATTAAAGAATTTACGGACTTGCTATTCGATAGTTCCATAAGGTTAGATGAGTGTAATTGTTCAGGTTTGTAAATTTGCTGTAGAATTTCAGTAGCCTAATTTTTCTCACCAACCTTGTGTTGGAAAAATATTGGTGATTATGGAGAATAAAAGAATTAGCTTGAGGCGTGTTAAAGACACTGTCCTTAAGGATATTTCGCCCACACCGAGATGAATAAAATTAGGCGTATCCCCCAGGATTCAACAAGCCCGTCTAGTATAACTAGGAGCAGAAACAACAAAGGTTAACAAAGATAACCCAGCATAATAGTAGAAAAGTATTTACTTTTTTCACTCACTCAAAATAAGTACAAAGAAATATATATACATACAGAGTCACTACTACAAATCCGCCTAAAAGCGACCGCAAAAAGCGACCAGAGTTGGTCGCTTTTAGGCTAAAAAGCGACCAAAAAGCGACCAAACGGACCTGGTAGCTATATTGATGGTCTCTTTTATTTAGGGACCAAAGTTGGTCGCTAATTAGCGATCAACTTTGGTCTCTAAGCTAAATGGACCAAATATTCCGGATATTGACTATAGAGACCAACTTTGGTCGCTTTATTAATTTAATAATATAAATTTGGCGACCAAAGTTGGTCTCTAGATATAAAATACTTTTTTTATTTATTTATTATTAATCATTAAGAAGCGACCAACTTTGGTCTCTAACCCAAATATTATATTTTAAAATCTGGAAACTAGAGACCAGGGTTGGTCGCTTTTTTATTCAATAATTTATTTATTTTATTAAACTAGCGACCAACTTTGGTCCCTAAATACATGAATTTAATTTATTTTTTATACTTTAGCGACCAACTTTGGTCGCTATATCACCAGAAATTTTATTTTTTTAA
>NW_017670767.1:205883-221411 GCF_001879085.1 Nicotiana attenuata | reverse complement strand
TATATATATATATATATATAAGCTGTATTCGATACAGTATTACCTAATACACTTATACTTAGTGCATAGTATATAGCGTAAGTACATATATTATATATATATAAGCTATATTCGATACGGTATTACCTAATACACTTATACTTAGTGCATAATATAGCGTAAGTACATATATTATATATATAAGCTGTATTCGACACAGTACTACCTAATACACTTATACTTAGTGCATAGTATATAGCGTAAGTACATATATTATATATATATAAGCTGTATTCGATACAGTATTACCTAATACACTTATACTTAGTGCATAGTATAGCGTAAGTACATATATTATATATATAAGCTATATTCGATACGGTATTACCTAATACACTTATACTTAGTGCATAGTATAGCGTAAGTACATATATATTATATATATATGATCTATATTCGATACGGTATTACCTAATAAACTTATACTTAGTGCATAATATATCGTAAGTATATATATATTATATATATAGACATTTATTTACATAGTAAATACAAAAGTGATTTTTAATTTTGACCATATAGAGACCAACTTTGGTCGCTAACTGTAAATGAATTTAAATTTAATTTAGCGACCAAATTTGGTCACTAAATTTTAATCAGATTTATTTATATTTTATATAATATTTAAATTAATAATAAAAATTATTAAATGTTAGAACTGTGTCCCACCTTGGCGACCAACGTTGGTCTCTATTTCATTAAGCGACCAACTTTGGTCGCTAAATTTTGAATTATATTTATTTATATTTTATAATTTATTTTAAATAAATATATATTTATTAAAATATTATAACTGGGTCCCATGTTTGCGACCAATGTTGGTCGCTATCAACTTATCCTTCAGTTAGCGACCAACTTTGGTCGCAAGTTTTAAATTATATATATTTATATTTTATAAGTGTTATAAAATAATAATAAAATTATTAAAAAAATTTATGTGGGTCCCACTTTAGCGACCAACATTGGTCGCTAATCTCAGTATATCTTTGACCAAGCAAGTCTGACCAGTCCAGTCAACAATTTGACTAAATTTGCGGCCAAATAGCGACCAACTATGGTCGCTAAAGTATTTCAAATAATTTTTTTATTATTTTCGGCAGTTTGGCGACCAACTTTGGTCGCTTTTCTTGACAGACCAAATTTGGTCGCTAATCTTTGGTTGCTTTTTATAGGAATTCTAGTAGTGAGTCCAAAAGAATGTAAACATCTGACCTTTGAAACCATTTTGCTTTAATGGTTAAGAAACGTTTGAAAATTATAACCATTAAGGCTAAACATTATTGTTGTGTCAAAAAGTAACGTAGAAGTTATTATAGCCATTCAATTATGAGATTAAACTTGTCAAATTAGTTGTTACAAATATATTTAAAATAATTACTATAGTAATGTCTCATTAATATAATAGTAAGAAAATAAATTTAGACATAGTTTTGAAATATTTTTTATTGAGATATCAAAAGTATTTTTTTATCAATCCCCCACATATCTCAAAAAGAATATTAAAAATAGTAAAATAATAAAATAATTTGCTGGGTTTCACAAATGAGCATAATGCGTCGAATCTGGTGTCTCTTGGACTATGACCCAGACCTAGATAAAATAAGATTAAACTTACAGAATAATTGGTGATGTTCAATACTTCTATGAACCAAGAAATCTTTTGTAAGTTTAGTGTCTTATCTATCACATTATACCCGCACACACTTTGTTGTTTATCGCGGTTTTGCGCTAATAGGCCATGCGCGCGCCTGGTTTTCGTGAGTGCTCTAGAAATTTTGCCACAAATTTCATAGAAGCGGCCCCACTCCACACTCATATAGGTCAATCCATCAAGTGTATTCTGCAGCACAATACACCACCTACAATAGGCTATGGATTATTGGATTAAGAGCTTAATAACTCAGCCTCACATTTCTTGCAGTCTTGCACTATATACACACACCATAGGAAGTGACATAATTTAATAGTGCACATTTGATCAACTAATGACTGTTATTACCCATATGAACCTACATCATGGGATCTCCAATCATATAGGTTGGGTTACCATCATTGTTGATACATCTCAAATTGGCAAAAGTCTCAACCCCTCGATGTTTCACTTATAAGTCAAAGGATCGGCCAAATCCTCTTTTGACTACACATAATATGTACAAAAAATTCTCATCTCTAAGCAATTGCTTTATGATATTATATCTTAAAAAAATGTGTCTACTTTTCCCATTGAAAGATTTATTTTCTTACAATGGCTATTGCACGTTGGCAATCCCAATTCATCGACACAAATATTATCGGTTTAATTCCTAGCGGAATACACGCCAATAGGTTGCTTAATCAACTTCACTGCCAGACAATTTTAATATCATAACACCCACCAAAGGTGATCACACAATAACTAGCTAGTTTTTTCTCATCTGAATCAGAGATTCAATATCATCACTGTATCTTTCTAATACAGTGGAAATCCACATAGAAAATACTAACCTATAGTATTTCTCAAATAAAGCATAAACTCATCTCAAATGAAATAAAACTTGACTTTTGTACAAGTGCCTTTTGAAACATCTTTTAACACATAAGAATTTGGTTTCTTTTTGTATCTTCCGTAGTCAAGTACCAAAGAAAATTTTCTAAATACAGAAGCAACTTTAATTACAGAAATATCTCAAATCAGTAAGAAACGGGTCATAATTCAACGATTTTCTTCACCCAAATGACTAAGAGACCCAAAGCACCATAACTTTTCGAAGTCAGAAATACAACAAATTTTTGATCTTCCAATATAAATTTTTGCCACAAAAAGTCTCATTTTTGTAAGGCTTCAATGTTATAATTTTAATAAATAATTTTTCTATTTTTTTCCCCTCTTCTTAGGATCAAGCTAGATAATTCAGGACATCATGGTCCCCCACATTTTTAAAAATTTCAAGTTAAGGAGATAACATTTTCACACACATACCGTCACCGAAAGTCTTATGTATATATCACACATGATCTGTTGAAAAAAAAACATGGCCAGATTAAATGGAATACAAAACTCTAACAACTATCATTCCAATTCCTTCTGTCCATATAAGTGCTACCAATAGAACAAGGAAAAATAGAATTGCCTATTTTAAAGATGACTTAGGAAATTGGATCAATGATCCTAACAAAATCTTGGATCACACTCTCAATTACTTTGTTAAAGCCTTCAAAACTGATCATGTTACTACTAATTGGTCCCTTATCAAAAACAATCCATAGGCTTATAATAATATTGATCTTTCCATCCTTGATGTCCATCTCTCTAAGGAAGAAATTTACAAAGCTGTCTTTTCCTTCAAGCCCTTTAAATCTCCGGGACTGGATGGTATACATCCCTTCTTCTACCAGAAGTACTGGAACATTGTGGGTAAATTAGTTATAGAACTATGTACTCAAATATTCAACACCCAATCTTTACCCCCTGAAATCAACAACACCTATTTTTGTCTAATTCCCAAAATCCCCAATGCAAACAATCTGAAATCTTTTAGACCCATAGGTCTTTGTAATACCATTTGTAAAATCATTACAAAGATTATTGCTAATAGAATCCAACCTTTCCTCAACCATATCATAAGCCCTTTCCAAGCTAGTTTCTTAAGAGGCAGAAGGTCCTCCGACAATGCCATCATAATCCAAGAGTTGATGAGCCAATTTAAAAAAATGAAAGGGAAGAAAGGCCACATGATTCTTAAACTAGATCTGGAAAAAGCTTTCGATAGATTAGAATGGTCTTTCATCTACTTAACCCTCTCTCACTTCCAATTTCTCAATAAGATAAAGAAGCTCATTGTGAACTGTATATGCACTAGTAACATTGCTATTCTGGTAAATGGAACCACAACCTCTTTCTTTGCTCCCAGTAGAGGAATCAGGCAAGGCTGCCCCCTCTCCCCCTTTATATTTATTTTGTGTATGGAAATGCTATCCCGCCTAATCTCCTACCAAGTTGATATCAATCTTTGGGATCCTATTGGCCTCAATCATAATCACACTAGCATATCCCACTTGTTCTTTGCAGATGATCTCACTCTTATGGCTAAAGCTGACAAAAAAAACCTTAATACCATCAACAACTGCCTCAACTTCTTTTGCAGTATGTCTGGTCAAAAAATCAATAAAGGGAAGTCTAAAATTTTATTCTCCCATAACTGTCCTGTCCAAATCTCCAAAGAAATTGCCTCAGGCTTCAATTTGAATATAACCAACTTCAATTTGAATATAACCAATAATTTTGGTAAATATCTAGGATTTCCTATCCTCAATAATGCCCCCAAACCAGCTGACTATCAATTCATAATCGATAAAATGCGGGCCAAACTCTCAAATTGGAGAACCAACTGTCTTAATATAGCAGGGAGAACCACCCTAGCACTTGCTACTCTTAATTCGATTCCAAATCATGCCATGCAATATACTCTACTCCCCACCAAAACCCTCAAACTCATTGACCAAATCCAAAGAAATTTTATCTGGGGTACCACTTCTAACCAAAAGAAATTACATCTCATTAATTGGAACACTGTTACAAAACCTAAAGAATTGGGAGGATTAGGTATGAAAGATGCCCTCTCGAAAAATAAAGTCCTTCTTAGTAGTCTCTCCTGGAGACTTATCAATAATTCCTCTTCTCCTTGGGCTAACCTCCTAATCCGCAAATACTGCAAAAAGAAGCTTAGCAACTCCTCCTTCATTTGGAGAAGCATTGTTACTGGTTGGAATCTTTGTAATCAAGGCATTCAATGGCTCCCAGGTAGAAACTCTAATTTCAACACTTGGGACACCCAATGGATTCCTAACCTTCTAACCCTTAGAGCCAATATTGAGGGTCCTTTAAACTACAAAGAAGATAACCTCCCTATCAAGAAACTATACCATAAAGGGAAATTGGATTTTCAGGAAACTTCATTCACTATTCCTCTAGAAATTTTGGATAAAGTAAACTCCATCCCATTACCACTCCAGAACATCGATAAACCTCTTTGGAGACTCAGCCCCAATGGTTCATTCAACACCAAATCTTGCTATAGCCTATTAAACCTTAGATAACACTACTAAACAAGACTTTGAGTGGATTTGGAAAATGCCCTGCCCAAACAAAATAAAATACCTCTTTTAGCAAATCCTCCACAACAAAATTCCCTGCCGCTCCTATCTCCATCATATAGGTATGAATATAAACCCCAATTGCCCAACCTGTAAAGATAAAGAGGAATCCATCACTCATATTTTCCTCACATGCCCCGTCGTCTCAACCCTATGGAGACATTTCAACACCTCCATCTTGACCTTAAAACACGATAAACACTGGCTTACCAAACTGAGAGATAGTAACCTTACCCCCCTATGGTTCCCTGGAACACACTCCTGCCTTTCCTCCTTTGGGGAATATGGATCAACATAAATAATAATAATATCAATAATACACACTATTCCCCGCATCTGGAAAATATCTCTAATATAGCTTATGAATTCCACTTCTTTAGCTCCAGTGACTTACTCACTACTGCCAAATCCAACATCAACATAAAATGGTATCCCCCCCAACATGACTCTTTCAAACTCAATACAGATGGTGCCTTCAATCGAGTAAGGAATAATTTTGGCATTGGGGGAGTTTTTCGTAACCACAAAGGGAATTGGATATTAGGATATCAAAAATCCGACAAAGCTCTCTCACCTTTGCATGCAGAACTCCAAGCAATCCATGAAGGATTGAAAATAGCTACTAAATACAACCTGTTTCATTAGAGATTGAAACGGACTCCACAGAAGCCATTTATGCACTAAACAACGATCACTTTGTCATGACTAATATTGTCTATTCGTGTAGATTATTGATGCTCCAGCGGAAGGACCTGTCACTACGGCATAACTTCCGGGAAGGAAATCAAACAGCTCACCTTTTGGCCAAGGACGCATGCAAGGAGACATTTTGGCAAGCTTGCAAGGATATTCCTAAACTACATCCAGCTCCTCCCTCTTTTGTAATCGAACAAGTTGCTAAAGATCTGGATGTTGGCTACTTATCCAAGAAATCACTAGATACTATGGCTTGTAATAGATTAAGACTTTTAGGCAACAAAAACGTCACAAACACTGGTTTACCATGCTGTGACCATTTCCATTCTCTAAGTTTATGTACGATGGACTATGTTTAATATTTATATAATATAAATATCCCTATTATCAAAAAAAAAAAAAATTATTCACTCTTTCATAATTCTCATAGAATTAGCAAAGAACTTATACAACTTGGATGAAATCAATCATGCTTTTATATGTAACACACCAAATTCAAAACTCAAATTTGATTCTCCATAATAACAAAGTAAAAATAAAAATATCCTTAAGATTTGCTTGAGAAATGACCACAATAATTATATCATTCGCTTAGTCAAAATTATTTTTAGAACATAAAGTACTTACACCAAAATACAATATACTTTGGTCTTCCAATATATATAATGTCGCCACAAGAATCACAAGTTCATAAGGCTCTTCCATATTGAGATTAAATGATTATTTTCAGCGACATAAGGGCGGACAAAAGCGATTGACAACAAAATACATACATGAGTTCTTTTAGATATATGTGTAATAACCATTTTGATAACAGAGCGAACTATTCTTTCGCCTTTTACTAAAGAATACCGTGTGCGCATCGCAAATAGTGGTATACGCCAATTTTATTGATAGAAAAATACTTTTGATAGCTCAAAAAGAAATATTCCAAAACTATGTCTAAATTCATTTTCTTACTATTATATTAATGATACATTATTATAGTAATTATGTTTAAAATATTTGGTGATTCAAGAACTACTCAAGTTCTCAGAATGGAAAATTTCTTTTTAAGCAAATTTGGTTCCTGTATAATTGTTAGATTATCTCAAAAAGAAATATTCAAATTGATGATTAGATTCATTGTTTTAATATTATGTTAATGGTGGGTATTTATTATACTAATAAATTGAATATAATTTGATTATATTTTCAAATATAATAATAATTTTGTAACTGAAACTTGATACACTATTCTTGAATAGCCTTAATGGCTAATGTTTTCTTTCAAAGCCTTAAATGGCCTTTAATTTTCTAACGTTTTTGGCCTTTAATATGGTAACAATCTGATGTCCATTTTTTTGAACTACATATATCTAATTCCTTTTGTCCATTTTGAGTGTGAACAAAAAGAAAAAAGTAACGTAGAAGTTATTATAGCCATTCAATTATCATATTAAACTTATCAAATTAGTTGTTACAAATATATTTAAAATAATTACTATAATAATGTCTCATTAATATAATAGTAAGAAAATGAATTTAGACATAGTTTTAAAATATTTCTTTTTGAGATATCAAAAGTATTTTTCTATCACCTTGTCTGTAGGCTTGGAGTGAATTTTACGACACCATTTAACCTTGGATTTTTTACAACAAATCCATAAAAAGTTTATTGTTATTAAAAGAACTAGTACACCTTTTTATAATCGGATGATGCCCCTATAAGGCTGTTAAAATTGCTGTAGGTGCTGTGAGTTTTATTGTGTAAGAATTTTGGTAATATTAGAATTATATAAAAATTCTTTATCACATCTGATTTTACTCGTAAACAATAGTTTTATATTCGATTAGCTCCTCCTTGGTTGCATATGCATTGTGTATCATATTAGTAACTATTATTAAAGAATTATTGTAACTAGTTTTGGATTTCTAATGATTTGCGAAAGAGAATAAGACAAGTTCTCATCCTTTGAGATTTTGACACTTTTTTCTTCCTCATGTTTAAGTTTAAACAGGACTTTTGAAAAAAATATAGATGTCTTGCCCTATGGTAGTTGAATAGGTTAACTTTTCTGGTATAGTATCAATTTTTGAAAAGATAGATCCAGGTTTGTGAAGGTGATCACTTATCCTCTGTTTAATAGATGTTTTATGAGATCTTTGTTGCTTTGGGCAATTTCTTCTAATTGATGTTCTTTGTTTCTACACCAGATGCAGCATAATGCAATAGCTTACACAGAATTGAGTTGCAATAGTTTGTCTGGTTCCAGGTAAAGTTCTTAGGTTTGAATTCTTTAAACGATCAAAGCACTATTGTAATAATTCTTCCCGGGTTACAATCCAGATTACTAGTAATAATTGAGTTGAAAAAAATATACAAGACACTTTTATTTTTTCCTTTATTATATTGTTATAATTCTTTCTTATGTGAACTTTTTGTGCAGTATTTGAAGGATGTCAGTTCAATTACTGGCAAGGGAATCTTGAGTTGTGAAAAGATGGATCCCCGAACCGTTGTCGTTGTATTTATTCTGCAAGTTAAGGGAATTGTTTGAGTTATGAGCGATCTTAGCGCAGTTGTATGTTGACATCTTTTAAATTGTTCAAATTTGTACGGAATACAATTAGTCGATCATTACTTTTGTTCTTTGGATACATTACTAATTGCATTCATTTTACATATCATTTGTGTTTGTACATTGTGTATGATGTTTGATATTTACAAATGTATGAATAAGTACTAGTTTCATGACTAATGAACTAAATAAATGATTATTATTCTTTTTTAGGAAATTGTCAGAAATTTTAGTGACATTTCATAAAGTTCTAAAGAAATGTCGTAAATGTTTTATTGACATTAACCTAAATGTTTGAAATTAAATATGACATTTCTTAAAGGTTATAATAAATGTCGTAAATCTTTTACCTACATTACCTTAAATGTCAGAAAATTCAAGTGACATTTTTATAAAAGTCGTAAATAAATGTCGCAAATCTTTTTGCGATATTTAACTAAATGTCGAAAAATTTCCGACATTAAAATTTGCGACATTTAGGACAAATGTAAATTAAATATCGGCGATTAAATTTGTGACATTTAAGCACCATAATATGACATTTATATAATGTCGTCGTATCCCCTACTTCTTGTAGTGTATTTTTGTATTATCTTATTCATGGATCTTTACTATTACATGTTGTGTCATTCGCGACCGTTACTTAAATATTGTTTGCTACTTGTTGCTTTATCTCCATTATTCCTTGAGCCGAGGTCTATCGGAAACAACCTCTCTATCTTAATAAGGTAGGGATAAGATCTGCGTAGACACTACCCTCCCCATATCCCATTTATGGGAATACACTGAATTTGTTGTTGTGGTTGTTGAATGCAAACTAGATTGTTACTTAAACCCGATTGGTTGGATGAAAGACAAATCCAACTACTAAAAGACAACTTGCTCTAAGACATTCTTAAGATGAAATAATAGTTGATATATTGTCGATCGCAAATAAATAGGACTTCAATTCATACATTTGCCTCATTTTGCTCCAAATACTTGACTAAATGCGCACCTGCATCACTATATCCTCATATTTTGATAGGTTCAACTAGTAACAAGTTAATCATGTTTTTAACATTGCCTTTGGAGTTTGTGTATCCATCTCCCTCTTTATACAGAGTGTCCATCGCACGTGCACAATCTATAACTCGTTCAAGGACAAACATTTGTACTTTAGTAGGACGGAATAATTCCTTGTTTATATCTTTGTAACGACCCGACCGGTCGTTTTGAGCTCTAGCGCGTCGCTCAGCAGTTTGGGGCAATGAGCAGCTTCACTTCAGGTATTATGACTTGTACGCATGGTCGGAATTGAATTCCGGGGAATTCGGAGTTGATTTGGAAAGGGAATTCTCATTTCGGAAGCTTTAAGTTGAAAGAATTGACAAACATTGTATTTCAGAGTAAAAGACCTCGGAATCGGGATCTGAATATTCCAGTAAGTTCGTATGATATTTTCGGACTTGGGCGTATGCCCGGATCGGGTTTTGGATGACCCGGGAGCGTTTTGGCGCCTATTATGGAAGTTAGCATTTTGGAAGAAATTTCATAAGTTTGAATTGAAGTGCATTTCAGTGTTATGGATGTCCGTTTGGGATTCTGAGTTTGGGAGTAGCTCCGTATGGTGATTCTGGAGTTGGGAGCGCGATCGGAAGTGAATTCGGAGGTCCGTAGGTCATTTGGCTAAAGATAGAAATTTGAAGGTTTTTGAGAAGTTTGACCGAGAGGCTGACTTTTTGATATCAGGGTCGGATTTCAATTCGGAAAGTTGGAGCAGGTTTGTAATATCGAATATGACTTGTGTGCAAAATTTGAGGTCAATCGGATGTGATTTGACGGGTTTCAGCATCGAATATAGAAGTTTGAAATTTCAAAATTCATAAAATTTGGATTGGAGTACGATTCATGATTTCGACGTTGTTTGATGTGATTTCAGGCCTCGAGCGAGTTCGGATCATGTTTTGGGACATGTTGGTATAATTGGTTAAGGTCCCGAGGGCCTCGGGTGGATTTCGGAAGGTTAACGGAATGAATTTCGGACCAAAGAGTTGCTGAAATTTTCTGCAGAAAGCTGTTTTGACAGCAACTAGTGCAATTGCGGAGCTGAATTTAGAAGCTTATATCTCGAAATTTATAACGAATCTGAAAATTTGCAAAACATAAAAGTTGTTGCCCTTGCATTCTAATTTCCAGAAAGTTAAACCATTCATAATTTGGACATTTTATCAGAAAGTTATGATCGATTAAAGATGGCTGGTGGAGCAGTTTTGACAGAATTTTCTGATGCATGGAACCGACTTTAGAAGCTCATATCTCGGAATATATAAAGATTTATATAGTGTGCAACCTATCAAATAAAATATCTTTGAGTCTAGTTTCTAAATATTTAAACCGTTTTTCATTTGGATATTTTCACAAGGAGTTATGGGCGTTTTAACAGAACGTGTACAGCAGGGGAAAATTGTAATAGGATGTACAACCTGCACAGCGCAAGGTACCACTCGATGAAGCCTGGGCAGATTGTTTTAAACACGAGTTTTGGCCCATTTCTTTCAATTGGCTTGGACGATTTTGGAGAGCTCAAGGAGGGATTTTCACCAAGCAACACTAGGTAAGTGATTTCTTCCTATTTTTGAGTTAAATATGTGATCTTACATGGATTTAGACATGAAAATTAGTATAAATTTGGGATTTTTGGGGAAGACCTAGAATTTGGAATTTTGGACTTTTACCTTGAATTTGAGCATGAAAATTAGAGCAAATTGTATATTTGAGTTAGTAAAGCTATGGGTAGAATTTATCTTCGAGAAATTTCGGAATCCGGGCACGTGAGCCCGAGGGCATTTTGGTCAACTTTTCGAGCGGAGTTGGGAACTTATATAATTTGAATTGTTACAAGTATTAGAGTGAATTTTTATTGGTTTGTCCGGTGTTTGAATAGTTTTGGGGCGTTGTGCATCAATTGGAGTCGTTGGAAGGGCTTGGAAGCCGGTTATGGAAATTTCGGAGCGAGGTGAGTCTCCTTTCTAACCTTGTAAGAGGGAATTGTCCCCATAGGTGAGTTAATTGGTTATGTGCTCCTATTTGTGGGGGCTACGTACGCATGAGGTGACGAGAGTCCGTGCGTAGCTACTATTATGCTTTAGGCCCGGGTAGTTTAGGGCCCAAAAGCATGCTTTCTTGTAATACTTGCAACCTTGTTGACAAACTTAAAATGCTTAAAACATATCGAATGTGTAAATGAATTTCTAAAAAAGGCTAGATATCATTTCTTGACTTTTAAAAGAGAAACTTGCCTTTTCCTGAATATTTGCTCCTTGATGAATTATTGATTTGATTGTTTGAATGTGTTTATCTATTGTGGAACGGGCCGAACGCCTCGGTAGATTAAATAGATGCATCTATGGTTCGCGCCATTCGAACCTCTGGCAGTGCACAGTTTAAATATTATTGGATCGGGCCGTACATTCTCGGCATGATTTGCGCATGCTTGTATTGCTTGCCTTGGAATTTATTGAAGTGATGTTGTTCCTTCCCGGCTTGAGAATAAATGTATAAATGACGAAAAGGAATTTGGAAATTTTCTATAAAAGAAAGAATTGTTTACTTGCTTCATTCTATTGAATTACACATGTTTATAAAAATCCACGATTTAATATATTATTGATATAACATTATTGGACCACTAGTAAGTATCGAAGTCGACCTCTCGTCTCTACTTTTTCGAGATTAGACGGGATACTTACTGAGTACACGTTATTTTCGTACTCATACTACACTTGCTGCGCATTTTTGTTGCACAGGTTTATGTGTGACTAGTGGCTTAGTGGCATAGCGGCATGGTTGATACGGAGACTTAGGTGAGCTGCACTTATCGAGACGACCCGCAGCCAGCAGAGTCTCCTTCAGAGTACTGTATTTTATTTCACTCCCTTGTAAATGCTCATGCACTTGTGACACCGGGTTCTGGGATGTCTATGGGTTTATTCAGAAATTTAAAATTGTTAAATGTTTCATTATTTATTCAGTGGAATTTATTATGTATTGTTTAAACGTATAAAAGAAGTGATTTCAGAAATATTTAAAACGAGAAGTTACTTGTTATTTGTTGTTGGCTTGCCTGACAATGGTGTCCGGCGCCATCACGACCCTTAGTGGATTTTGGGTCGTGACAATATGGTATCAGAGCACTAGGTTCCCTTAGGTCTCACGAGTCATGAGCAAGTCTAGTAGAGTCTCGCGGATCGGTACAGAGACGTCTGTACTTATCTTTGGGAGGCTACAGGGCTGTTAGGAGCACTTCCCTTCTTGATTTCCTCATCGTGCTACTTGATTCCTTAAGGCTGATGCCCTTGTTTCCTTCATACTCAATCTTACGCGATGCGAACCGTTTGTTATAAATCGAGAATTGAAGAATTGTAATGGTACTACAGATGTGGTGCGAGATGTTTCTCCCGGTATAGTTAGGTGAGCTATTATCGTCGCCTTGCGGAAGGATTTTTCTATCGTTTCGGCTCGATAGTTGCGCTTCTAATAGCTTGGAGGCTATGCACAGGTTGCTATGATGCTCGAGATTGGTTATCGCACAGTATTGACTTGATGGTAGGAGACTTGCCTATGTGTTGGGGCGGTGAATGAGTTGAAAGGAAATCTACTCAGTGCACGATTCAGAGATATGATATTTCACTTCCGGTGGAGGAAAAACAATTGGCCTATGAATGTCCAGATTTGGGGTGATGGAGTAACGAGACTTGGTAATTTCGAGCGTGGTGGAATTTTTATCTGCGATGTAGTGTCGTCGTCCTCGATTGTATGTGTTAAGTTCGCCGGTGTTATGGTATTCTGCAATTCGCCCTTGGGGTAGGATATTATGAAATAATATTGGAGAAACGACTGTTGGATATCGCGGGGTGCGGTGGTTCAGGATTGAATCGGTGTTTCTAATGTCGACGGCTCGAGAAAGATGATCTCCGGAAAGGTTTAAAGTTAGTAGCGATTTGTGGGTTCAAGTGCTACGAAGATAGATTTTATTAAGGCAACAACTGAGCAGCAAAGGATGAGGAAGGACATGTGGGGAGTGTCAGGCGGTGGATAAAATTTCTAGAAGGCCAGGTATAAGAAGCAAAGGTCGAGTGGTCGATTAGAGGGGCAAGTTCCGCCAAAGTGGGAGAGTGGTGGAGTTGCATACGGGCTTTGTGTTAGGATGACTACGCACCTTAAGGAGAGTTTGGAACGACTTGGGAATTTTAGTGATTGATGATTGGGGTCTACGGATCTAATTTGAAGTATGGGCTATTATGCGGCAGGAGATTTGATATAACGGAAAGGAGCTACTTGAAATGAAGAACGATACAACGTAACTTTGAATTGGAAGGATGTTGCCGCACATTTAATTAATGTCTACGAGGGGTGAATGGACTTGTGCAGCTAGAGAGTGAGCTCGGACTCACGATGGGTTATTGATGTCGTAGTGATTGTACCCCGTGCAGCAGTGTTGGAAGATGTCGGCACGTAAATTCCACAGGCGGGTTATCTCCAGTGAGCAGATCGGCGGTCGCATGGTTGGCGAAGCTTCTCGAAGAATTCTATTAGTTATACAGCAAAGAGAGCGGTCGTGCGAATGTGGTTGATGATTCAGAGTATAAAAAGGGGTTTTACAGAAATATTCCGAGAATTTGGCGATTGATTACGCAAGGTTATGTCAATAAGAGATAAAGAATCCTGATGAATTTCAGAGTTGTGTAATAGTGGCTTCAAGCTAAGTGGTAATTTGAGCAAAGGAATTGTTAAAGGTATGCTATGGTTGGCCTTATTGGCTCATGTTCAGACTTGGGGAAGGATTCAGGATTTATGCCTTGTATAGATGCGGGTTTCAAGGGAAGTGATTCTGCCCGGTGCTTCGTCGAGAGGGTATTCATGTGCTAGAAGATTCATGGAGTTGATTATATTCGGGGCCAAGTCAGAGCGGGTGGCTCTCAACAACGGTCCTAGTGGATTCAAAGGGGAAAAGCGTGGTGCCTAATGATTGCGAGCCTATAGGTACGATTAAGAATCAAGCTTTGTAGCAGCTTATGAGAAGAGGCACAGAATGTTCTATGATGTTTTGACTTGCAGTGTAGCATTTGGGAGGTATGAAATGGTTCATAGGATTTGAGACAGCATAGTCTCGTGATTCAAGGTCACTCGGGATGAGTGCGGATGGAGTGTGTTATGTGTTGAATGGAGTTATTATTATTTCTAAGGCAATCAAGAATTAATTTGGAAGAAGATAGATTGGTTAGCCATAGTTGAGTCGGCATATTGGTGGTAGTGATCAGTTCCTTCAACGTGATCAAGTTATGCAAGTGATTTGTGACGGCACGTGTGAGGCTTGTCGACCGCCGTAATTGATGTTATTACACGCCCGCTTCGTAGTACTATTCATCCCTTGTATTACAAAAGTATTAACGACTTACATTTATATTATTTACATAGTAAATACAAAAGTGATTTTTAATTTTGACCATATAGAGACCAACTTTGGTCGCTAAGTTAAATGAATTTAACTTAGCGACCAATGTTGGTCACTAACTGTACATGAATTAAATTTAGCGACCAAATTTGGTCACTAAATTTTAATTAGATTTATTTATATTTTATATAATATTTAAATTAATAATAAAAATTATTAAATGTTAGAACTGGGTCCCACCTTGGCGACCAACATTGGTCTCTATTTCATTAAGCGACCAACTTTGGTCGGTAACTTTTGAATTATATTTATTTATATTTTATAATTTATATTAAATAAATATATATTTATTAAAATATAATAACTGGGTCCCACTTTAGCGACCAATGTTGGTCGCTATCAACTTATCCTTCAGTTAGCGACCAACTTTGGTCGCAAGTTTTAAATTATATATATTTATATTTTATAAGTTTTATAAAATAATAATAATATTATTAAAAAATTTATAGTGGGTCCACTTTAGCGACCAACATTGGTCGCTAATCTCAGTATATCTTTGACCAAGCAAGTCTGACCAGTCCAGTCAACAGTTTGACTAAATTTGCGGCCAAATAGCAACCAACTTTGGTCGCTAAAGTATTTCAAATATTTTTTTTATTATTT
>NW_017670767.1:191266-205507 GCF_001879085.1 Nicotiana attenuata | reverse complement strand
CACTTAGCGTTACTTGTGACCGTATATTCGGTATTTTGTTGTAATGAGCAAGTTTTTGCTCGATGTATATCTTCCTTATGTGAATTCTATGTGTGGAGTCGGGTGGCACGCCGCCATGGGTATGTTATTTGGATCGGGTTGCACGCCGCAACAGTGTGATGTTGAGTACAGTTTTCTATATGCTATTTTTGTATGCCTTGCTTCCTATTTTCTAAGGAAAGTCCATATTAGTGCGTGAGTTGAGTAGTTCCTTCCAGAGTTCGTTTTCCTTTTGTCACGTTCGAGTTCATAGCCTATTGGCACATTGTGGCATCATATGAGACTTTTGATCATGTCCGGGGTGGCTTATTGCCTGAGCGGTTCGTACTGGGTGAGACGAGATCATTGGATTTAGGATCAGTGCAATCTGATTATATGAAGTATATTAAGGAGCTAAGACCATTATTTGGTTCAGAATGAGGTGTTGGTTCTTGTCAGGAGTATAGACCCAATGATTTGTTGATTCGGCAGTTGGGTATGAATTTCTACACACCTCTTCCGTCTTGGCGGTATTGTAAGAGTTAAAGCAAGACCTATGTAGGTCATGAGGTGCAATGGGAGCATCAGATTCGTGGAATTTCGACTAATTTGATCAGAGAATGTTATTGTGGTCCTGCGAGTAAAGTGGTGCAAGGTGTGAATTCAGCTAAGGTATGCAGTTATGTTTTGGTGCTGCGGGTAGTTATTGATACGGTGAGCATATGTTGGAACAGGCCTGGCAGAGAATTCCGGATGTGGGAATTGGGCTCTAAGGCTTATTTGCTTAAGTGTAAAAGGACATCTTCAGATTGATCGAGCTAGGGTGCCCAGCTGAGTTATGGTAGCACGGGTAGGTGCCCGAGGTGTTAAACAGTAATTTCGGACAACCCCAACACAGTTCTTAGCACGTTCGAGGACGAACATATGTTTAAGTGGGAGAGAATGTAACGACCCGACCGGTCGTTTTGAGCTCTAGCGCGTCGCTCAGCAGTTTGGGGCCATGAGCAGCTTCACTTCAGGTATTATGACTTGTACGCATGGTCGGAATTGAATTCCGGGGAATTCGGAGTTGATTTTGAAAGGGAATTCTCATTTCGGAAGCTTTAAGTTGAAATAATTGACTAAGATTGGATTTCAGAGTAAACGACCTCGGAATCGGGATCTGAAGGTTCCAGCAGGTTCGCATGATGATTTCGGACTTGGGCTTATGCCCGGATCGGGCTTTGGATGAACCAGGAGCGTTTTGGCACCTATTGTGGAAGTTAGCATTTTTGAAGAATTTTCATAAGTTTCGGTTGAAGTGCATTTCAGTATTATCGATGTCCGTTTGGGATTCTGAGTCTGGGAGTAGCTCCGTATGGTGATTCTGGAGTTGGGAGTGCGATCGGAAGTGAATTCGGAGGTCCGTAGGTCATTTTGAAGTCATTTGGCTAAAGATAGAAATTTGAAGGTTTTTGAGAAGTTTGACCGAGAGGTTGACTGTTTGATATCAGGGTCGAATTGCAATTTGGAAAGTCGGAGCAGGTCCGTAATGTCAAATATGACTTGTGTGCAAAATTTGAGGTCAATCGGACGTGATTTGACGGGTTTCGGCATCGAATGTAGAAGTTTGAAATTTCAAAGTTCATAAAGTTTGGATTGGAGTACGATTCATGATTTCGACGTTGTTTGATGTGATTTGAGACCTCAAGCGAGTTCGTATCATGTTTTGGGACATGTTGGTATAATTAGTTAAGGTCCCGAGGGCTTCGGGTGGATTTCGGAAGGTTAAAGGAATGAATTTCGGACCAAAGAGTTGCTGAAATTTTCACCAGAAAGTTAAACCATTCATGATTTGGACATTTTATCAGAAAGTTATGATCGATTGAAAATGGCTGGTGGAGCAGTTTCGACAGAATTTTCTGATGCATGGAGCCGAATTTAGAAGCTCATATCTCGGAATATATAAAGAGTTATATTGTGTGCAACCTATCAAATGAAAGATCTTCGAGTCTAGTTTCTAAATCTTTAAATCGTTTGTCATTTGGATATTTCCACAAGGAGTTATGGGCGTTTTAACAGAAGGTGTACAGCAGGGGAAAATTATAATAGAATGTACAACATGCACAGCGCAAGGTACAACTCGATGACGCCTGGGCAGATTGTTTTAAACACGAGTTTTGGCCCATTTCTTTCATTTGGCTTGGACGATTTTGGAGAGCTCAAGGAGGGATTTTCACCAAGCAACACTAGGTAAGTGATTTCTTCCTATTTTTGAGTTAAATATGTGATCTTACATGGATTTAGACATGAAAAATTAGTATAAACTTGGGATTTTTGGGGAAGACCTAGAATTTGGAATTTTGGACTTTTACCTTGAATTTAAGCATGAAAATTAGAGCAAATTGTATATATGAGTTAGTAATGCTATGGGTAGAATTTATCTTCGAGAAATTTCGGAATCCGGGCACGTGGGCCTGAGGGCATTTTGGTCAACTTTTCGAGCGGAGTTGGGAACTTATATAATTTGAATTGTTACAAGTATTAGAGTGAATTTTTATTGGTTTGCCCGTTGCTTGAATAGTTTTGGGGCGTTGTGCATCATTTGGAGTCATTGGAAGGGCTTGGAAGCCGGTTATGGAAATTTCGGAGCGAGGTGAGTCTCCTTTCTAACCTTGTAAGAGGGAATTATCCCCATAGGTGAGTTAATTGGTTATGTGCTCCTATTTGCGGGGGCTACGTTCGCACGAGGTGACGAGAGTCCGTGCGTAGCTACTATTATGCTTTAGTCCGGGTAGTTTAGGGCCCAAAAGCATGCTTTCTTGTAATACTTGCAACCTTGTTGACAAACTTAAAAAATGCTTAAAACATATCGAACGTATAAATGAATTTCTAAATAGGGCTAGATATCATTTCTTGACTTTTAAAAGAGAAACTTGCCTTTTCCTGAATATTTGCTCCTTGATGAATTATTGATTTGATTGTTTGAATGTGTTTATCTATTGTGGAACGGGCCGAACGCCTCGGTAGATTAAATAGATGCATCTATGGTTCGCGCCATTCGAACCTCTGGCAGTGCACAGTTTAAATATTATTGGATCGGGCCGTACGTCCTCGACATGATTTGCGCATGCTTGTATTGCTTGCCTTGAAATTTATTGAAGTGATGTTGTTCCTTCCCGGCTTGAGAATATATGTATAAATGACAAAAAGGAATTTGAAAATTTCCTATAAAAGAAAGAATTGTTTACTTGCTTCATTCTATTGAATTACAATCATGTTTATAAAAATTTACGATTTAATATATTATTGATATAAAATTATTGGACCACTAGTAAGTGTCGAAGTCGACCTCTCGTCTCTACTTCTTCGAGATTAGACGGGATACTTACTGGGTACACGTTGTTTTCGTACTCATACTACTCTTTCTGTGCATTTTTGTTGCACAGGTTTATGTGTGACTAGTGGCTTAGTGGCATTGCGGCATGGTTGATACGGAGACTTAGGTGAGCTGCACTTATCGAGACGACCCGCAGCCAGCAGAGTCTCCTTCAGAGTATTGTACTGTATTTTCATTTCTGTCCACTTTGTATACCGGACAGTTACTGTATTTTATTTCACTCCCTAGTAAATGCTCATGCACTTGTGACACCGGGTTCTGGGATGTCTATGGGTTTATTCAGAAATTTAAAATTGTTAAATGTTTCATTATTTATTCAGTGGAATGTATTATGTATTGTTTAAACGTATAAAAGAAGTGTTTTCAGAAATATTTAAAACGAGAAGTTACTAGTTATTTGTTGTTGGCTTGCCTGATAATGATGTCCGGCGCCATCACGACCCTTAGTGGATTTTGGGTCGTGACAATCTTTCCATGCATTCTTGATTTCCTTCTGTAACTTAACATATGCCTTTTCCTTTGATGCTCCATATTCTTTCATGTAGCATTCAATAATTGAAGCTACATGTCCTCCTTGTTGTTCAACCTACATGAAATAGATTTCAATCTCTTCAGTATAATTATACATTTTAAGCATTTTCTTATTTTATCATATCTTAAGCTTCATGGCTAAATTTTAAGCCCATTTGAAGCAAATCCAATACATATAATCTATTCCTTTTGTACACATATGCAGATTAACAATCATTGGCAAGTTGTTTTGTGTGCATCATTTTCATGTAGATAGTTTCTTTTCTTCTGTTATCTGGTAAATTGTCTTGTTCTTATGTTCAAACTCTGTTGTATTACATACCATTGTATTTACTAACTTGATGTTAAGTTATTCTATATCTCAGACACCAAGTATATCCTTTTCTTCTTCTTCTTTTTTTTTTTTTTTTTTTTTTTTTTTTTTTTTTTTTTTTTTTTTTTTGCAAGAAAAGGGAATACAAATTACTTACTTAGCGTTTGGGTATAAGAATTGTAAAATTCCAAAAAAAAAAAATGAATTTTTTTTCAAGTGAAAATTATATTTAAAAATTAGAGTTGTATTTCGACATGAATATAATTTTGGGTTGTTTTTGAATTTTTGTGAGTGATCTCAGTAAAAATTTTAAAAAACAACTTTTTGGAGTTTTTCAAATTTTCGAAAAAATTCAAAATTCATCTTCAAGTGAAAATTGAAAATTTTATGACGAAACACTGATTTCGAAAAAAAAGTAAAAAAAATTCGAAAAAAATGAAAAATTTCTTATGTCCAAACGGGCTCTTAGTAACTTTTTCTTGCAAGAGGTTGCTACACGGATAAGAAAATACTAGTGATTTAAGGTATACTGTATTTAGAAGGTCTATTTTATTATTTTCTGCTAGTGAACCTTCAAAATTGGAAGTGAGACTTACTCTATATTTTGAGGAAAAAATAAAAAGAAACTGAGAAGTGATGTTGTTGTACTTACTTCATGTCCAATCATATCGCACATTCCTCTGTTAATTAGTGACGCAGCTAAAACTATCGAAGGCTCATCTATCATCCATTCAAAAGTCTCTGTAGATATAAACTCCTCCATTCCAACCAAGCAAGTTGTTGCTAACATTATATAACCAGAGGTTACAAGTGCATTCTTCATATATTCCTCACAAGTTGGAGTATAGCCAGCATCCAACCATTGGGCTTCCTTAAGAAAGGCTCTCACCAACTTTTTCATCTAAAAAATAAATACAAGTAATTTAAGCTAGATAATAAGTTATTTCTTCTTTTGGAATGAGATCACGTTTCCTTGTCACCAAAATTTTCATTTCTTCCATTTTATAAAGAAAAAAAAAACTCAATTTAACTGATTTATGTGCATGGTTTAGTTAAGCAATATTACCTCATATTTTGCATAATATAGGCGGTCGGATTTACATTGTTTTGCTAGTGGTTCTTCCATTTCACTGTAAACGTCTAGAAGGGCTTGATAAGCAGGTCTCAAATATGGCTGTAAGGAATCTATCGCACTAATGTCCCATCTATAAATCAAGATTGTACAAGTAAATATTTACGTCATGAACATGTCGTTTCACACGATAACAACATGAAGACATGTTTTTTAATATTCATCAATGAGGGATTATTGTAAAAAAAATTATGAAGTTTATATTTTACCTTTGGATCGCATCAGTGAAAGGCACAAGTTCGTCAAGGGTTGCATAAGCATCAAAAGTGTCATCAAGGATACTTTTGATCTTGATTACTTTTGTTATCATTTTTCTGGCACGACTATACTGAGGCTCATAATACAATCCTAATATCCAAAAATAACACTCAACCAATCTGTCTCTTGCATGTGGATATTTGTTCACAAAATCCAAATCTTTCCACCATCTGCATCACATCACAAGAGCAACACGTTATTGTATTTCAGTTTTACTAAGCCAAAAGTATCATTATTCATTAAATTAAAGAAGATATATCAAATAATGTACCTCGTAAGCTCGTTAAGCTCTCTTTGATGCAGCTTTTGCAACACGTTAAAATCCAATTTTGCGAATTTCAAAAGCAATTCGTTGTGTGCATCAATTTCTTCATAAATGGATATGTATTTCCTTGCTCCCACCCTTGGTGTAGCTTTGCGAATCGGGTAGATTAAGGCTTCAGTAACTTGAACCTTAAGCGAGTTATTTTTCAAGTTGGAGACCATGGATTCGAGATGAGTAGTAGTAAAGATAAGAGCTTCTTCTAGAAACTCCTCCTCGTGCACTCTCATATGTCTTCATACAAACTTAGTAATCCTTGGACATCATTAGTAAGGGTTTCCTTGAATCCTCCGTCATGATTAGTGAATTGCTTGAACACATCTGGTTAAACATCATGTTCCTATTTAGATAGAAATTAATTTAGTTAAAACCCCAAATTACAAGTTGTTTTTCTGGTAACTAATAATTTTATTAATCACCAGAGGTTTAACAGTACAAAACTTTGTAGTCAAGTTAAAATAAAATAACAATATATACTTTTATAAGAAAGTCTGGCACATAATAATTACAAGTTATTATTAAAAATATTACTCCATGCGTTCCAGTTTATGTGAACCTATTTCCTTTTTGGTCTGTTCTAAAAAGATTGACCCATTTTTGAATTTGGAAGCAATTTAGCTTAAACTTACAATTCTACTCTTAATGAGAAGCTTTTATAACCACACAAATACTCTGGGCCCCTTTTTAATTTGTTTAGGACCAAAAATTCCAAAAAGTCTTTTTTTTTTAAACTTCGTGCCCAATCAAACAGGTTCACGTAAATTGGAACGGAGAGAGTATATATCAGCCAAAAGAACTTAAGCATTCATGCAATAACTGGTGGGTTTGAAAGCTAATAAACCTAAAATTGTCACATTAAAATTGGTGATGATTTTTCCGTATAAGGACATAATTACAATTTCCATGATGCTACGTTGTAAATGTTATAAGCGTAATTGAAGATAAAGCCATATTGGATCAAGTACTTTAATGAGAAACTTTTATAGTCACACAAATATTGTATATGGCATGTTTGTAACCACACATTTAAAATAATTTTCTTTTTTCTTTTTCAAATCAAACTACGTCACATAAATTGAAACAAAGGGAATATAAAATGTTGGCCCAAGTAAAGGTTAGTTTTGAAGACTGACGAAGGAACTCAGACATGGACCAGGTCCATCCTAGTGGAGCATAGATATGGACAGACTCAAGCATGTGAGATGCACGTGAAGGAGATAGACCTAACTTGAAAGAAGGATTATCTCCTGATTCTGATAGAAAAGATTGCATATTGGATAAGGACAAGGACTCCTTACTCAAAGAGAACACGGTTTAAGAAAGGGAAGTAGTTAGATGATGAGATCAACTAGAATTCTTCCTCCAAGGAAGAGTAGCATCAGAATTCTAGTCAATCTCTATTTACTATATAAATATCAGTGTTGTTCTCTTTTAAAGGTAACGCACATAAGCAGAAGTTAAACGTGAATTGAGAGCAAAATAGCAAGCAATTTTGCAAGCAGTTCGTGTGTGATTCAAGCGTGCAAACCCGAAGCTACATGAACCCGACAGAAGAACCAGTTTCAAGTGCCTGTCGTTTATTCTAGTTCAATTGTAGTAGGTGTTTTCATATTGTACCTTTCAGCTTTATCTAGAATCAATTGTATTAGGTACTCAGAGTTTTCAAGTTAGAGTTAACTTGAAGTTATCGCAACAGTTGAGGCTGTGTGCTACAACGGGATTAGAGTTAGGCCTAGAGTTTTTTGTAAATGCAGTTTTTGGCTCAGTGATTTTAGTGGAGAGTTTGGGAAAATCTTACTGGAAAGTAGGTCGTGGTTTTTTCACCTTTTGAGCCAGGTATTTTCCACGTAAAATACTTGTGTTCTTTACTTTCAACATTTACTATTTCTTCAATAGTAGGTTAAGGACACGTAGAAGAATCAGGTCCTTCCATAAACAACTTAAGCGAAAAATTGGTCACCACACAAATCACCCCCTCTTGTGTGGTATTGAAGTATAAAACATCAATTGGTAACAGAGCGGGTTATCCTTGAAGAGGCTAACACCTTAGGAACATATCAAGATGAGTGCACCACCTGGAAACTGGGAAGGACAATCCACTGCTAGGCCTCCACTCTTTAATGGCTAGTACTACTCCTGGTGGAAAAACAGGATGAGAGATCACATCATTGGAGAGGATTATGAACTATGGGACATTGTTACTGATGGTCCCCTGGCTATCATGAAGAAGAATGCTGAAGGAGTGGATGTGCCAAAGACTAGAGCTGACTGCAATGCTGAGGACTTGAAGAAGTTAGAAAAGAATGCTAAGGCCAAGAAATGGCTTGTGTGTGGACTTGGTCCAGACGAGTACAACAGAATTCAAATCTGTACTACTGCTAAGGAAATTTGGGACACTTTGTAAGTGGCTCACGAAGGAACTCCTCAAGTAAAGAGATCAAGAGGAACACTGCTGTACTCTCAATATGAGAATTTCACCATGAAGGAAGGAGAAACCATCCAAGAGATGTATACTAGGTTCACAACACTCACAAATGAACTCAAGTCTCTTGGAAGGATTATCCTTGAAGAAGACAAAGTTGAGAAAATTTTGACAAGGGTTTTGCCAGTTACTTGGGAAAGCAAAATCACTGCTATTCAGGAATCAAAGAATATTGCCACTCTCAAGTTGGACGAGCTAATTGGAAATCTCACTGCCTATGAGCTTAGAAGGCAAATCATGAAGATGGATGCACCCAAGAAGGAAAGGAGCCTGGCTCTCAAAATCGCTGAAGGTGCAGATCTAGAGGAGGATGAAATGGCTATGATCACGAGGGATTTCAAGAAGTATCTAATGAGAGGAAAGGGTTCTTCAAGAGGTGAAACCTACAACAAGCCAAGGGTCCTTGAAAAACAGACCAACGAGGGATGCTACAAATGTGGTAAGACCGACCACATGATCAAAAACTGTCCTCAGTGGGAAATTGAATGGAAAAAGGAAAGGGCTGAACGAAGAAACAGGAAGAAGGAACATGTTCATCCCAAGAAGAACAAAGGATCAATTAAGGTTATGGTTGCTGCTTGGGGAGAGAGCTCAGATGATGATTCAGAAGATGAAGATGGAGATGACCAAGCACTTATGGCCATTGGAGAATCAGATGAGGAACCAGAGGTCAGTGTGATTCATCTCAAAGACAAGATTAAATTTTTGTCTAAAGAAAGAATCTGAGTTACTGCTAGATTTCATTGATGTAGCTGAGGTCATAAACAATGAAAAGGAACAGCTGTCCAAGGAATGTGTAATCTTGAAAGCTTAGTGCAAAAATCTGGAACTCAGGGCTAGTGAAAGTGATAGTAAAAATGTTGAGTTGAAGAACCAGGTTCTTGAACTTGACACCACTGTGTTAGAGCTTAGATATGAAAATTTAAAACTGAAATTAGGAACAGGTAAAAAGAAATCTGATCACACACATCTCACCTTAGAAGAAAATCTAGGAAAAATGAAGGATGAGTTGTACAAAAAGGATGAGAAGATAAGAGTCCTAAAAGAAGATCTAAGCAAGGTTAAGCATGAACTAGACAGAACTTGTAAATGAAATAAGTCCCCTGATGCACTATCATGGCTTCAAGAACACCATAGTATCAATAAGAGAGGACTTAGCTGTGGGACCCCTGCACTTAAGTGGGATCCCAAAAGCAAGTACATCACACTTCTTGTGAACAAAATCTGCACACACTGTGGTAAGACTGGTCACTACAAAAATGAGTGTACTGCAAAAGAAAAGGCCAGTAAAAAGAACAAAACCTTTGTTCAAGGGAAAAATAGGCTGCCATGATGGGCTAAAAAGAATTTAATTCACCCTTTTGCCTATAGAAAGGGACCCAAACTAGTTTGGATTCCTAAGACTAACCCCTGATTTCTTTTTGCAGGTCCAAGTGAAGGGGAGCATCCAAATATGGTACATGGATAGTGGCTGTTCAAAGCATATGACTGGAAGCAAGAACCAGTTCCTTTTACTTGAGGACCTAAAAAGAGGTAATGTCTCCTTTGGAAATGGTAAGAAAGGTGAGATCATTGGGGTTGGAAAGGTAGGTAAGACAGACTCACACTCCATTGAGAATGTCTACTTGATAGATGGCTTGAAATATAGCCTAATCAGTGTATCACAACTGTGTGACAGAGGCAACTTAGTAGCATTCACCTCTACCAAAAGTTTTGTGATAAATCTTACCACTAACAAGATTGTTTTGCCGGGGAAAAGAGTAAAAAATATATACATTGTAGATCTGTCCACTCTTTTAGAAAATGAACTCGCTTGCTTAAGTGTGTTAGACAATGATCCCCTCCTTTGGCACAAAAGACTTGGACATGCAAGTCTAAGTCAACTCAATAAATTAATCTCCAAGGACCTGGTGATAGGGCTGCCTAACATCAAGTTTAAGGAAGACAAAGTTTGCGAGGCTTGTGCAAGGGGGAAGTAGGTAAGATCCTCTTTTAAATGCAAGAAAGTGGTAAGCACGACCAGATCGATAGAACTGGTTCATATGGATCTCTGTGGTCCAATGAGAACATTAAGTAGAGGTGGTAAAAATATGTGATGGTGCTTGTTGATGATTACTTTAGGTTACTTGGACATTCTTTTTAACATCTAAGGATGAAGCATTTGACATGTTTACTTCTTTTGTTAGAAAAACTCAGAAACAACTAGGTAATCAACTTGCATCAATTAGGCCGGATCATGGAACTGAATTTGAAAATGCTAAGTTTGCTGAATTTTGTGATGTGCATGGCGTAGATCATACTTTTTCTGCCCCTAGGACTCCACAACAAAATGGAGTAGTTGAAAGAAAAAACAGGACACTTGAAGATATGGCTAGGACTATGCTTCTTTCTAGTAAACTGCCCCATAGCTTCTGGGCAGAAGCTGTAAATACTGAATGCTACATCATTAATAGGTGCATGACTAGACCTCTTGTGGAGAAGACTCCGTATGAGTTACTTAAAGGGAGAAAATATATCCCATCTTAGGGCATTTGGATGCAAGTGCTTTGTGCACAACAATAGAAAGGACTCCCTAGGTAAGTTTTATCCCAGAAGTGATGAGGGAGTATTCTTGGGATATTCTTCACATAGCAAAGCTTATAAAGTGTACAACAAAAGAACTATGTGTGTAAAAGAAAGTGTACATATAGTTTTTGATGAAACTAACATTCTTTTTGAGAGACAGGAACATGAAGATGAAGCTATTGGGCTGGTAAAAGGTTTAAATGAGGTTACAGCCCAAGCTGAAGCTGCACCAGAAGAAAGAACATGTGATGGAACAGGTTCTTCCATCCAGGGCAACCTGACAAGGGGAACTGAACAAAGAAGAACTGAATCTAATTTCCAAATGGAACCTGTCTATGAGCTTGTTCCTCAGTAACAAAACACGGGAGAAGCATCAAGCAGAAACCAGCTGGTTGTGAAACCTTACAAGTATCAAAGTTCTCATCCCATTAAGAACATAATTACTAATCCAACTTTTGGAATTAAAACAAGATCTCAATTAAAGAATCTTTGTGCTTTTGATGCTTTCCTATCTCTTATTGAACCTAAAAATGTTGCTAAGGTTTTGCAGGATGCAGACTGGGTAAATGCAATGCAAGATAAACTCAATCAGTTTGAAAGGAGTCAAGTTTGGCATCTGGTTCCAAGACCCAGGGACAGATCAATAATTGGCACTAAATGGCTCTTCAGAAACAAACTAGATGAAGATGGAACTGTTACAAGGAACAAGGCAAGGTTGGTGGTTCAAGGTTATAGCTAAGAGGAGGGCATAGACTATGATGAGACCTTTGCTCCAGTTGCAAGGTTGGAAGCAATAAGACTCCTCATATCCTTTGCTGCATACATGGAATTTACTCTTCACCAGTTGGATGTCAAGAGTGCCTTCCTAAATGGCTATCTAAAGGAAGAAGTGTTTGTCAAACAACCTCCAGGGTTTGAAAGCAAGGAGTGTCCGGATCATGTATACAAACTAGATAAGGCACTCTATGGACTCAAGCAGGCTCCTAGAGCATGGTATGAACGACCATCCAAATTCCTGCTTGAACATGGCTACAAGAGAGGTAAAGCTGATAGTACTCTATTCTTGAGGGAAAAAGGTAAGGATCTTCTAGTAGTACAAATATATGTAGATGACATAATTTTTGGGGCAACCACTGAAAAACTAAGCAAGGAATTCGCTAAATTAATGAGAAGTGAATTTGAAATGAGTATGATGGGTGAGCTTAATTTCTTCTTAGGTTTACAAATTAAAAAAAAGCTCAAATGGAACCATGATCCATCAGCAGAAAATATGCAAAAGAGTTGATTAAGAAGTTTAAAATGGACGAATCAAAGGAAATAGACACTCTTATTGCAATAGCCACAAAATTGGACATAGATGAACCTGGTTCATCTGTCGATCAGAAGTTGTATAGGGGTATGATTGGTTCACTTTTGTATCTTACTGCTAGCAGACCTGACATTGTTTTCAGTGTAGGGCTTTGTGCTCGATTTCAAGCAAATCCAAAGGAATCCCACTTGACTGCTGTCAAGAGAATATTGAGATACTTGAAAGGTACTATCGACCTTTGTCTTTGGTATCCAAAAGGTAGTAACTTTAACCTAGTGGATATGCTGATGCTGACTATGCAGGTTTCCTTGTGGACAGGAAGAACACCTCAGGTATGGCACACTTTCTTGGTTCGTGTCTTGTGTTATGGGATACTAAAAAGCAAAATTCAGTGGCCTTTATCTACTGCTGAAGCTGAGTATGTTGTTGTTGCTTCTTGTTGTGCTCAATTGCTGTGGATCAAACAGCAATTGATGGATTTTGGTATTGAAGTTGGTTGCATTCCTATTTTTGTGATAACACTAGTGCTATTAATATGACTAAGAACCCAGTTCAACATAAGAGAACTAAGCACATAGATGTTAGACACCATTTCTTAAGGGACAACTATGAGAAAGGACTGATCACTATAGAATTTTGTGCTAGTGATAAGCAGATTGCTGATATCTTTACAAAAGCACTGAGTAGAGAAAGCTTTGAAAGGAACAGGTTAGAATTAGGGATGATTAAGATCACCCAATGAAACCAGTTCAGAATTGATGTTTTAAACGTCAATACCACACAAGAGGGGGGGGGGTGATTTGTGTGGTACCTAATTTTCGCGTTAGAAGAACCTGGTTCTTCTAAGTGTTCTAACTACAACAGTTTGCGAATAATAAATACTGAAAGTAAAGTGCACAGAGATTTTTACGTGGAAAACACCTGGCTCAAAAGGTGAAAAAACCACGACCTACTACTCAGTAGGATTTTCCCAAACTTCACTAAAATCACTGAGCCAAAAACTGCATTTACAAAACTCTTTGTAAACCTAAGGATTAACTCTAATCCCAGTGTAGCACACAACCTCAACTGTTTCAACACTTTCAAGTTAACTCTAACTTGAATACTCAATATACCTATTACAATTGCTTCTAGATAAAGCTGAAAGGTACAATATGAAAACCTACTACAATTGAACTAGACTTAGAATAAACACAATGATGAAACTGGTTCTTCTATCTTAGTTCATGTAGCTTCAGACGTGCACACTTGTATCTCGCATATGTTGCTTGCAAATCAGACTTGATCTTTTTGCTCTCAAATATGCTTAACTTCTACTTATGTGCAAATCACCTGTAAAAGAGAACAATCTTTATTATTTATAGAGTTAGTAATCAGAGTTTGATTAAAACTCGAATTGCTGATCCTTCATCAAATTCGAGTCCTAGAACAACTCAAACTCCAATCCTTATCCTTGATCCGGATGTAGTTCTCTTTACATAAGGAGACTTCAACTCCTTATCCTATGCAACCTTTTCGATCAACTCCGAAGATATTGTTGCTGATCCTTGAGACTTATCTTCTTCACACGTATGTCACATGTGTAAGCATATCAACACTGTGTCTCACATGATGGACCTGGTTCATGACTGAGTTCATTTTGTCATCTAAAACTCATCTGAACTGGGCCAACTAATTCCCCCTTTTTGGACTTTAATTTAACTTATCATTAAGGACTAAATTCCCCCTTTTGGCATCATCGAAAAGTTGCATTTTATTAGAATCCCAGATGTTAATTATTACTCATGGCCACTGGGGCAACTGCAAGTGAAAACATGATTTAGTTAATCAATAATCAGCTTCACAGAAATTTAACTATTAAGATCAGAAGTTTCATAGAACAAGAGAAAACAAAGCACATTGTCATTGATTAGGAGATGTTTCTACAAAACA
>NW_017670767.1:188293-189065 GCF_001879085.1 Nicotiana attenuata | reverse complement strand
ATGATTCTTTTCAGAGCTTCCCCCCTCTTTGACTCGCTTTCAATTTTTCGTTGAGAGCTGTTCTCAAAACACCAGTAGCAACAGTCTTTCTAGCCAACATTTTCTGCCTGCGGAATCTTGGTTTAGGATTGTCGCTAGGAGGTACAGATGAAGATGTATTAGGAGATACTGGTGGGGGAGTTAAAGGATTTTCTTGAGAGTTAGTCATGGCGGAGAATTTCTGGAGGATTTTAGGGAATTTTGAAGAATTTTGGAGAGATGGAGGATGATCAGGGGTTTAACACTTAATGATAGTTATGGAGTGTAGTAGGAATATGTGGAGTGTATTTAAAGTAGAGTATGAGTAGGTGCAGTAATGGCAGTCTTTTGCAGTGGTCATTCAGGAGTCTAATCTCATTAGGACTCCGGTCTTTAAGAGGTAATTGATCGACGCTAGTTTTAAGGAGATAATCCTGTTTTATTTAGAATTCGAAGAGAATGAAACTGGTTCAATGCACAACGGTTAGATTTTTAGGAGTTTGGTTAGGATAGGACTTCTGCTTATAATTGGAATATTTATTTTTCTAATTGTGCAAAGTATAGAAACATACCTGACCTTTTCTCATGAGCATATACTGATGAACCAGGTTCTTCAAGTAGAACTCCTCTTGATTATGCCTCATATATCAGAATAGAAAAAAGACTTTGTAAGAGATTAATGAATTAATATAAACACACGTCACAGGAGTATACTGATTAGAGTATGAGACTGAGTAAGAATTAGTCTAGATAT
>NW_017670767.1:184287-185925 GCF_001879085.1 Nicotiana attenuata | reverse complement strand
GCACATTTCAATGTACCTATGAAAAAGTGGAAGGTTAGTACAAGCATGGATCATTTTTGGGTTAATAGTCTGCTTGCTTGCGATTATGAAGTCAATGTCACTCCTAAAGAACCTAGCTCATCCAGAAAGGTACCAATGAATAGCAAGGTCAGTGCCTTGGTGCAAGAAAGTGGGGCTAAGGATGCTGAGATTGAAAGGTTGAAGAAGAGGTTGGTTGAGGTGGAGACTAAGAGAGATGCTCTCAGAACTGAGCTGGCAAGAGAAAAAGAGAAGAATGATGGCATTCTTCAAGGTATGCTGAAACTCCTCCAAGTCAAAAACCAAGCACCTAGTTCTTCCCAGCCTTAAGCCTCCTAGCCTAGTGTAGATCAACCAGTGACCCAGTTCAGGATGTTTTGTTTCTTTTGCTCATGTTTTCAGTATTTTTATTTCTTCTTATGCTTTGTGGTAGAATCTTATATATCATCAATGAAATTCATTGTTTTTGCTCTAACTGTTTGTTTATATTTCTTTGATGGTTAAAATTCTTAGCTTGATCTATGATGATTAGTCCATGATTGCATTTGAAGTAGCCCCAGTGGCCATGGGTAAGCTTTAAAATCTTGTTATCTCACAATTTTATGCAACTTTTCGATGATACCAAAAAGGGGAAAAAGGTTGTGCTTTAAACAAGTGATGTTTACACTTTGAACAGTGATGTTTATAACCTAATGTACTTGGTCCTTGATGATAAGTGATAAAAGGGAAAAATGTTTCTAACATTGTGTTGATGTTGAGCTGAGTTTAAACAGGGCCTAAGCTTATGAAAAGCACAGAGTTTGTCATCATCAAAAATGGGGAATTCGTTGGCCCAAGTAAAGGTTAGTTTTGAAGACTGACAAAGGAACTTAGGCATGAACCAGGTCCATCCCTCCAGGTCCATCCCTTGTGTGCATAAAAACTGGCAGATTCGAGCATGTGGGATGCACGTGAAGGAGATAAGCTTAAATTATTGTATTTAGTATCTCTTGATCGAAAAGGTTGCATAATTGATAAGGAGAAGGACTCCTTAATCAAAGAGAACACTATCCAAGATAGAGAAGGAGTTAGAAGTTGAAATCAACTAGAACTCTTCCACCAAGGAAGAGTTGCATCAAAACTCTAGTTATTTCTTCATCTACTAACTCTATAAATTGCAGGATGTTCTCACATTACATGTGTTGCACAAAAATGCAGAAGTTAAACATGAATTGAGAGCAAAATAGCAAGGCTTTTTGCAAGCAGTTCGTGTGTGATTCAAGTGTGCAAATGTGAATCTACATGAACCAGATTGAAGAACCAGCTCCATAAAGAGTTTTATGTGTCTTTCTTTATTTCTAGTTCAATTATAGTAGGTGTTTTCGTATTGTACCTTTCAGCTTATCTAGAAGCAACTGTATTAGGTACTTAGAGTTTTCAAGTTAGAGTTAACTTGAAGTTGTCGCAACAGTTGAGGTTGTTTGCCACAACGGGATTAGAGTTAATCCTAGGTTTACAAAAGAATTTTTGTAAATTCAGTTTTTGGCTCAGTGATTTTAGTGGAGAGTTTGGGAAAATCCTACTGGAAGGTAGGTCGTGGTTTTTTTCACCTTTTGAGCCAGGTGTTTTCCACGTAAAATC